>NC_051069.1:106896601-107157329 GCF_004664715.2 Peromyscus leucopus | reverse complement strand
CAGAGAGACTCTTCCAGTCTCAATATATTTCTCTATAAACTTCCCCAGTGGCGAGTCCGACTGTTCGCGTATGCTGCGCCCTCCTACATAAGTGGATAGGCTGCCTCTCACACTAATTCAGGAAGTCACCATTACAGTCAGAACAACTCTCTAATCAGCCCAAGTCTTGCTCTTTCGTAACCACGTCAAGACTTATTCCCGCTGATGATGCTAGGCTGTGTCCAGTTGAACGAGCTTAAGAATCAACCCTTGGATCTGCATACAATTAAGGGAAGGCCCTACTCAGATTCACACATGCACATCCACCAAACCTGCAAAACACACTCACATGTTACTTCACTCAGCTGCAGCTTTAAACATTCGATCTATGCAACCACATGCAATCCCAGCTATCTCGTGGCAAATGTCGTTATCACCTGTATTAACAAATAACTATTATAAAGATTTCTTAAGCACCACCAAACTGCATACAATAAACTTTGAGAAGGATTCATGCATAACATAGAGTAGAGAAGTAAAATAAATGAAGCTGAGTCAACAGCTGTGCTAACTAGTCTGCAGTGCCCTAGACAGACTCTCTCATCATATCCTCAATCCCTACTATTCCCCCCTCAATACCAAAGTGAGATAGGTCCAGCGGGAAACCTTAGGTATTCAACAGCAAATACCCCATTCTGCGTCCCTCCTTGGGAAGTAACACCAGCTCACGAAACCCTAGATCCAGTAACCAACAATACGTCCCACTGGTATTCATGGGACTATCCTACTTAGTGGGTTATTCTCCGCTCCAAGAGAACGCCGCATGATCGCGATAGTAAATCTCTATAGAAGCGGAAAACACTCTAACCTGGGGTGTGAGCTTACAGTTTCAGAGGTTCAGTCCACTACCATCATGGCAGGGAGCATGGAGGCACGCAGGCAGACATGGTGCTGGAGCTAAGAGTCTTACATCTTGTAGTAGGCAACCGGAAGTTGACTGAGACACTGGGTAGTATCCTGAGCATAGGAAACCTCAAAGCCCTCCCCCATAGTGACACACTTCCTCCAAAAAGACCACACCTACTCCAACAAAGCCACACACTCCCTATGAGCTTATGGGGTCCAATTACATTTAAACTACCACACCTGTCCTGAAACCTGTTACTCTTGGAATGCAGAAATGGCAGAACCAAGCACAGACAAAGGTCCAGAGCTGAACCGTAAGCCAATCTTTTTACTCCAGGCAGTAACAACCCAACAGTACAAGTGGTTATGTTTAAATGAAGCAAGCTTCAAAATGCTATTTAGCAAGACTACATCTAGAGATGCCCAGTGCTGGAGGACAAGTCAGAGGCCATGGCTGGATAAACCAAGGTGGGGATGGCAGCTTCAGTCTCAACAGCCCTGTCCAGCCAACCTCCCAGGTGACAAATGAGGGCTGTCCTTGTCCCCTCGGGAAGGGGAAATGGAAGGGACCACAGACCCCAGCAACGTAGCCAGATGAGCTCAGCAAGAATGGGCATGAACACAGGAAGACAGAGTGGATGGTACGGACTCCAACTCATAGCCTCTTGGCCTTTTCCAAGTCTCTCTGCCTCCACTAAGGGCTTCCCCCAGCCCATGGCAGGAGTCAGGTCTCTGAGCGGCACACAGCAGACAGGACACCGGTCCCCTTGCACTTAGGTCACCTCATGCTGAGGCAGGTCCCACACTGACTCCCCAGATTCCCCAGCAGCACTGAGTCTGATGAACCCCCAGAACACGCTTAGTCATATACCCTCTGTGTGGTTTGCTAGAATGGCTAATTTATGTGCCAACTTGGTGGGGCCACAGTACCCAGATATTTAGTCAAGCTCTAAACTACACACCTCTGTGAAGGTCTTCTAAAAATGAGATTCACAATTAAAATCATTAGACTTTGGATGAAGCAAATCAAACTCTATAATGTGGGTGGACAGCATTAGTTGAAGGTTTTGAGAAAATAACATATATATATGTATATGTCTAGCCTATCCACAGACCTAAACTGCAGCTTCAGGTCAGCTCTGCATCTCCACAGCCTCACGAGCCAATCCCTTAAAACCCATCCACTAACCCACATCCCCCCTCCCCCAACTCCTATCTCTCCATTTTCAACTTTCCGGTTCCGTTCCTCCAGAGAATCCTGCCTATGCCAGTATTCTGCCCCACTTACAGGCTGGTACCTATGCTAAGGTGTGTCCTGAGACCCTTGACTTGGGAATATATTTGGATTGGGGGAGATCTTAACACAGGGCAAGCTGAGAAAGGGGGTGATTCCAGCCTTCTCTGCGTGCTGTGTTGAGTCCTTTGTAGGCAAAGCAGCAAAGCGCCCACCTTCTGCTCAAAGCACCACAGTGGTCAGCAGCAAGGGAGGCTCCTCCAGACTTACGGGAGGGGAGGAAGCCACAGTTCAAAGAACAGAGCTGAGGATGAGGCTGCTGCTCTGCCCCAGGTGGGGTGGGTGGGTGTCAACCCGTTAACCGAGCAGATTTCTCTCAAGTGTTCAGGTGCCTGATCCCAGACAGGCCCTGTTACCCAGTCACCGAGAGTAATCGCTCTGCAAGCATTTCCTTTCTATAACTGCCTCTTCCGTGCTTGATGTGAAATTTATTTTGACATTACAAATATATAGAAGTGCATTCTGTATCAGACTCTCACTTGTGGAGGCAAGCAAGACTCACCATGGAGAAACCCCACCTGAGTGCAGAGTCTGGGAGCTGCCAGAGGGAAGGAGAAAGAATCCACTCTGAAGCTCCATGCGCTAGTGGCAGCTTTAAATAGCTCCCCTGCTCAAGTGCCCCAAGCATGTTGGGACGCAGCCAATCAGCTTGCTTGGGGTGGGGGCGGTGCCTCAGGCCTGCAGCTTGGCCTCAGCAGCAACCCCTTAATGCAAGCCAGCTCTCCAAGCCTGGCCCAGGAGAGCATGATGCTGGTTCAGATTAGAGCGGGTTCCCACAGCACGACACACCAGGTTCCTCCTTCTGGCAGTTTGTGTCTCTGCCATGTCGAATGATGTCATGTGGATGGAAAAGCTGATCATACCCAGTCATGCTTTCGACTGCTTCTCTCCTCTGCCCCCCAAGCTGGTTCCCAAGGGCCCCCCACATGGGCTGGAGCTGGGGAGAGCGCCAGCTGTCTCGAATCAACTGGGGCTCTGGTCTATCCCAGCCAACACCGAATCATTCCCGAGTCTCCACCAGAACCAGGCTCCTTCCCGCGTTACTCTGCTTCCCTTGGCGCTTCTCAGGAGAGGGGAAAGGGCTATTTCCACTTTACTAGCTTTCCTTAATTCTCTCTCTCTTCCTCCAAGGAATGCAATATTTACTTGGCAGTAATTACTTTCTTAGGTAACCCCATTTCCTTCCCAGACAAGGCCCTCCTTGGTCTCATCCCTATGCTTTTGGAGATGGGAAGCTTTGCAGATGTTCTCCTCTTGCAAAAGCTCTCCAGAGCAGACACACCACCTCTAACTTCAGAAAAAAAGGGGGTGGGGTGGGGGGATTGGACACAAGGTATCTATTTCCAATTGTATTTCTGCTATTCCCAGGGATGATCTGGGGGCCATCCCTCAGGGCCTGGGATCCAGAGCTTGTCTGCTGGCAATGCTGAGGCCTCTGCTCATGAAAAGCTTTGTCAGGCTGTCTGTAAGCCGGGGAACGTGAGGGTAGAGGATCTGAGCACAAAATGGACTGGGGTCATAGCCCAGCGGTCGAGTGCTTTCATGGCATGAATGAGAGAGGCCCTGGCTTCGATCCCTGAACAAGCAGAGTGGGAAATGTAACTCCCTGGGGCACAACCCTTCCTGGGTTTCATTTGATGCTATGGCAAAAGTCCAGGATTGCAATTCTCAGCCTCTAGACAGGCAAGCCCATGGCCACCAAGAGGTGGAGACATGGCCTATGGGTAAAGGGCACAGCACTCTTGGGTATGGTGCTCAGTCCTTCTCTGTGGCTGCCAGGAGACTCTGAGAAGCCACAGTCAGCCCCTGAGCCAAGGATGAAATGCCTGAGAACACTCTTTGGAATGAGCCAAACTCTTGTTTGAAATTGCTTAGTGAAACGTGCGATAAACCTGTTCTTGGGCTGCCCGCTGCCAGAGTGGGAAGCCAGCCTGCATGCCACTCAGCCCATGTCTAGAAGGGCAAGTGAGGAGACTCCTCCCGCTAGAATGTGACTCCGCGCTCTGTGCCCAGGGCTGAGCACAGGCTGTGGCAGAACTCCATCACCCTCTGCTGATTGAAGAGCCCAAACTAACATGGAAGAGGCTCATTTTCTCACCTCCCTGCCTCTCCAGAGACCAGAGGGAGCACGGAGACTCTCCCCCGAGAGTCAGTGCTCTCTGGAGTAGGAACATGCCTTAATATTCCAGACCCCCTGAAGCCCTGCTGGTTACGCAGCCCTTGGTGCTCAGTTTCAAGCCCACCTGTCTCCTCCACTCTGCTTGGCACTAGGGCTGGGATGGAGCACAAATCTTAACAGGTCTTATTAATAAAAACAAACCTGGAGCCAGGTATTGGGGTGAACGCTGAAAGATCAGAGAGACAGAACAGGTCAGAGAGACAGAACAAGCCACATCCACCTCACCTGGCCAACTTCTCAGCCGATCCTGTTTCCTCAGACTGGAAGTCTCTGTGTCCTCATCCGGAATGAATCTCAGCTGAATTGCTGCTAAAAGCCTAAAAGCTTAACCAGACTCTAGTTCCTGGTCTTCACGCCTTATATACCTTTCTGCTTCCTGCCATCACTTCCTGAGATTAAAGGCTCTTGTTACCATGCCTGGTTGTTTCCAGTGTGGCTTTGAACTCACAGAGATCCAGATGGATCTCTGCCTCCAGAATGCTAGGATTAAAGGCGTGAGTGCCACCATTTTCTGGCCTCTATATCTAGCAGCTGTTCTGTTCTCTGACCCCAGGTAAGTTTATTAGGGTGCACAATATATTGGGGGACACAATGTCACCACACTGGGATCCCACAAACTATTTGCCAGCAGCTCCCTGTGAGGTTTTGCCAACAGAGAGGGGAGGGAGGGAGCCTGCAGGGCTGGAGGAAGAAGAGGGCCTTGCCCCTCCCTGCTTATTTATCTGCTTAACCAACAACAGTCTTCATGGCAGCTGGTCCCACCAGCCATAATTCCACTCACAGTTCCTCCTCCATGACCCGAAGCCCTCATTGTCCTCTCTGAGGGACAAGTAGCACCCTTTCTACTTAGAGGTCCCAGATGTACAAGGTCCCTTCTTTAAACTCACAGGTTCTGTTAACCCCAAGGAAGGAATTAACTAGGTATCACCTTGACTGGCCACCCAGAAACTTGGTAAAACACAGGTTGCTGGGTTCCACCCTCAGAATCCTCATTCAGTTTGAATATTCATAGCTAATAAGATCCCAGGTGACAGCTGATCTGAGGGGTTGGCCAGCCATGGCACACAGTCCCAGCCATGGCAACTGTCCCCTGCAGTTACTACTATACCCTCCCCGGCCTGCTCAGTCACTTCCCAGAGTCAAATCCTGTTAAGATGTAAAGTGTGGTGATCTGTGTCCTGACTGGATCTTGCCTATTGCAGGGACAAGGCAGATTCACCCCCTATGGAAAACCTGTTTCCCACAGCATTCCCAGAAGTCACAGCTGCCCCCTAGACCTGACCCTGGTACTCCTGTGATCGAATGAGAGCGGAGATTTCCCATTGCTAAACAAGGTGGAAGAGGCCGTTGGTGCACATGCCCAAGCCCACTAGGTCCCAAGGGCAAGCAGCAGCCCAAGGGACAAGCCACGGCTGCTCTGGCTCCCCAAGGCATCCTCCAAACAGGGCATGTGGTTGAAGACCCACCAGGTAGATACCACAGAAGATACTACCCCTGGATATAATTCAGGTGCCCAGGTGGGGTTGCCCAGATGTAGTCATCTGTGGGTAAACAGGACCCAGAGACCTTGAGAGTTCAGAAGACCTTTCTAGACAAGCATCACTTGACAGCCCCACAGACAAAACCGAGGATGGCTAGGATTCTGCTGCTAAAATGGGAGCCGGAAAGTCACACAGAGCCCCCGGCTCTGCCTTCCTAAGGCAGGGGCCTAGGAGATGACCCTGGGTGGAGGATCCTGTGCTCTTAAGATAGCCTTAACCTTCCTAGAGACCTGGTCTTCTCAGCTCTGTGGAGCCAAGAGTCTCCTTCTGTGTAGACCCTTGAAGGATAGCCACCACTGGCCCAGGCCTCCACAGCTCCAGCAGGCCACCTTCTCCTGAGCCTCACCAATGAGTACATTTCCATAACAGCCATCATTTTTCCCTCCCAAACTCCCCACTCCACGGCCAGCATGTCCTCTGGTGGACAGCCGCATTTCTGCCTCCACCGGAAAGTCTGAGATGTGCTTCACTCTCATGAAAATGACAGCGGAAAAAATGGAATGATACTTCAGGAACCATTTCCCTAAAGAGACATCAACAAATGTCTACCCTCTCCTTAGAGTGCTCCAAGGACCAGGCAAAGTCCAAAACAAACTGTGACTCCCCTAAAGCCCAACCTGGGGAACCAATGGGATCACTGGGCTGACTTACAGAGCACGGATGAAGGGTTCTTGGAGGAGTGTGGTGACCCCAAAGCAGCCTCACTACTGAAAAGTCTCACCCCAGCATGGACGACAGCTTCCCCATAGCTGCGTAGGTAGATTCCTCTCCTCCCGGCTAACCTTCCACAGCCTGCATACTCTAGCATGCCCCCAAGACCAGAGGCCGTGTGCAGTTCGGGCAGAACGGCATACAAATGGCTGCGAAGTATGGGAGCGTGTGGCTGGAATCTCAGGAGACTCCAGTGATCTTCGCCCTCCGCCTTCTACGGGAGAACAGTCACCACCCCGTGAGTGGCCCCAGTGCTCAGGGGAGACAACAGCTGTTGTTCTCTGTTGTTCTCGAAGGATAACATCTTACAACAGACAATGAAGGTGCTCTTCCTTACTGCCCTATTGACATCAGCATCTTCTAGTTTACACCTGATTCTTGATTCCTCCATGTGTGCACACACATGTGCTTGTGGGGATTGAACTGTGGGCCTCACACGTGGTAAGCATGTGACTGGGTTGTAACCCGAGCCCCAACCTGAGTGTTAAATGGTAAGGAGCTCTAGAGAGCCTCAGAGTATAAAGGGGCATTTGATTTTCAGTGAACCATGTGACAGAAGCAAGGAAGTGACCTGAACGGGAGGAGCACAGGGGTTAAACCACCCTAACCAGGTTTACTGACCACTAACCAGGTGATTCCACATTGCCTGTGAGATGCACATCATCCAGCAGCTTGCCTTTTCCATAACATTTTACTCCTTCAAGGGCCATGGTCCAGCTCAGACCCGCGAGGATTTCTTTCTAGTGGTCTGTGAAAAGTGGCTTGACTGTGGCCCCAGAAAGGGCTGAGAAATCAGAGAGGCCCCCACACCATCTCTTCACTCAGCCCAGGAGTCTTACGCTCTGGGCCCACGCTGCTTAAACTCACATCTCGGTTTCTCCTGCTCCCATTATGCCATATTACTTTCATGTTCTCCAGAACATGGATCAAAACTATGAAAGCACGTCAGGAACAAAGCAGTGAGAACTTTCTATCAGGGCTCCGGTGCAGGTCCATCTCTGGTGCCGAGCATAGGTAGACACTCATGAATAGCTAGCAAACCAGTACCAGCATGGGCTACTGCTTGCTGGCTTTTTAGAGCTCTGAAATGTTTTTTTTTTTTTTTTATGTGCATCAAAATTATCAATCAGGGTTGGGGGTAGAGGTCTGTGGTAGGCATGTGTTTATCAGGCAAGAAGGCCGGGGTTTGATCCCAAGCTCCAAAATAACCATTACTGACAGCATCCAATGCAATGTTTGTTAACTGAGTCTAGTTATCGTGAGCTGGTGTCTACTTCCAGGAGGACCAGAAATTTGTTTTCATCAGATTCTGATGACTCCAACAATAAAGATGACAGGGGGAAAAATAGTGATTGAAAAATGCAGCTGTTGACATGTCAGACTAAGTACCCAGTCCCAACAGCTGTATGAACTTAAAGATTATTATTTTACTCTCTAGACTCTATGTAAAAATTGCATGAATCTTCCCTCCCAAGTTTATTGTATGACTATGTTCAATGTGGCAATTTCTAAGCTCCCTTTAAAAGAAAAAAATCTTTATAAGTAAGTATATTTGTTCAATACAGCTGATCACGACCATTTGCCAACGAGATAGCTGGGATTGGCATGTGGTTGCATAAGATCGAATGTTTAAAGTGCAGCTGAGTGAACTACACATGTGAGTGTGTTTTTGCAGGTTTTGGTGGATGTGTGAACTCCTGAGTAGGGCTTTTCACACTTAATTGTATGCAGACCTCACAAGGATGTTGCCATCCTTAGCTACAGCTCTCAACTGACACAGCCTAGCATCATCAGAGGGAATCAGCTGAGGCGTGGCCCAGAGCAGATTGCCTGATAGTGCTCTTGAATGATGACTGATTGGGGAGGGCCCAGTCCCATGTGGGCAGCACCACCCCGGGACTGTATAAATATGCTAACTGAATCTAAGCTGCTTTTTCTAAATTCTCTGAAATGTCAGAGTAGGGCCATGCTCTTAAAAACCTAAGCCTTGGAAACCTTCAATCCTGATCTGACGTCAGTTGTCTGGGGCGGCCTGCTACTTGGTTGATGCTGCGAGCTTATGGGGTGGGGGTGGGGAACCTCCAGATTCCTATTGTTTCTTTATTTTAACTGCGTGAAGTGTTCCATATGGGCAAGGCTCAGGCACTCCATCTCACCAGTCCACACTGTGCCCCACCCAGTGAGTTTTAGTTTAGTCCTCATACATCTGGGGAGAAGGACGCTTGAGGTTCAATGTCATTTGTCCTACAGCTTCAGGGTGTGTGAAATTTGAAATACGTAAATAAGCAGGAAAGCGAAGGGAGGCGCCTCGGGGAAAGAGTGTCCAGCGCACTGCTCCCCCCGCACCCCCGCCCACTGGGACATAAAGTGGGAGGGAACTTGGAGCACCCCATCTTGCAACCTTTCACCAGCTAAGACAGGTACCCCAGGCCCTGACACTGTGGCTCATTACCGATTTCTCCTGGTACATGCTTGCCGTGGAACCGAAAACACACGGTGACGTTCAGGCAGTTCACAGGCTGCTGTCCGTCATGACACTGAGGTGCTGTGATGTTGATGGAGACTGGGAGGAAGATGGAGACATCCACAGTGATGACCGGTCTGGCCCTGCATGACAGGGAGAGGGGAGGGACCTGTGTTAAGTACCAGCTCTCAGAACCAACAAGAACGATACAGGCAGAATAGACCCTGGGACTTCAGCCAGCATTTAATTAAAGAATGAAATGCCCCAAGAGAGAAAGGCTAGTGTGCTCTGTAAGTATTTTTTTCTGGTTTTAAAAGTAGCGCATTCCCTAAAATACTAATGGTTTGCTTCCCGGTAACAAAGGCAAGTTAGTTGTTAATGAAACCCAGCTGGCTAAAGCCGTAAATCAAGCACCAGATGCTGGGTGATTATTTAAAATTTCACCCAAGAAGTTCCGATTTCCATTTCATTGGGGAGGCATGAATGCACTGAGGAGAGGTGTCTACACACAAGCCCTGGTTCAGTAGCCGGATGCAAAGCTGGTGTGACAGCTCACTCCTGAGATCCCAGAATCGGAGTGACTGAGTCAGAAGGACTTCCCAGAGTTCTAGGCCAGCCTGGGTCACTGTGTGAGAGCTTGCTTTAAAATGCCAAAGGGAGGGATAGCAGGGAAAGGGGGGGGGAAGAGAGAGAGACAGAGGAGAGAGAGACAGAGACAGAGACACAGAGAGACAGAGACAGAGAGAGAGAGAGAGAGACAGAGAGACCTCTAGATACATACTGAGTGGTTCCCTTGTCACTGCCGGCATAAGTTGACCAAATCCCCTCTTACATTTATGTCTACCAATTCATTGAATATAGTCTAAAAAGAATTGATTGATGGAGTCCCAGCTGGTACCAGCAAAACACTTCAAGGAATTAACCTGGCTAGCTTTAGGGCAAAGCGAAAATCCAATAAACACAGCCTGACACTCCCTGACATGACCACTGGTGCCTCCAGTGCCTGATGGATGGACAGCATCCCTGGACTCCCCCGGGGCAACAAGACAAAAGCTGGGAAGGAAGCAGGCATCTCTTTCCCATAGCACACAGCTGCTCAGGGAGGAGGCACCTAAGCTGTGGCTTGACCTCCCCCCACCCCACACCTGCCCTGACCTTCCAGGGAGAACCCCGCCCCCCAGGATCCCTGGCCTCCATGCTTCTGGAGTGATGTGAGATTAAGGAGCATAAACTGGGAATAGTGCCCTCATGTGTGTGTAAGCCTCACCCAAGCGCACCAGGGTGACAGGACCATGGAACACATGATCGAAGAACCCCAAGATGAAAGGAAAACCTGGGTGCATAACGCAGTGAGGAAACACACCGCACAGACGGCACAGGACCCCGCCACTGCTGCCGCTGCTGCCATTGCAGGGTCAGAAGGTCAACAGAAGGGCAGCTGTGACGGGCAGTGAACTGGGGAACTCTGAGCAAAAGACAGACAGACCGCAATAATGCCTGAAGAAACCATAGCCTAGTCTGTTGATTTTCTTCTGGGTTCATCCTTAGAAGATGCTAGAATTACTTAGAAAGATCACGTCACCCTAGTTGTGTAAGATGATGTCATGGTTAACTTCGTCAAGTTGACAGGATCTGGAATCATCATGAACACAGGTGAGGGAGTTTCTAGATTGGGTTAAGTGAGGCAGGAAGACCCACCCTGGATGGGAAAAGTACCATCCCATGGACTGGGGGTCTCTGAATAAAGGATAAAGCGAGCTGAGTGCCAGCCTCCGTTCACTCTGCTTCCTGACAGCAGATGCGAAGTGACCTGCTGCCTCATGCCCCCGCCACCATGACTCCCCTGCTATGACGGGCTGTGATCCCAACCTGAGTAAACAAACTCTTTGTTTCCTTATGTGTTAGTCCCCCACCCCCACCCCCACCCCACCCCACCCCACCCCCACCCAGGCATTTTGTTATAGCAATAAAAAGTAGAAACAGCCCTCTCTCCCTCCCTCTCCCTCCCTCCTCCCCCAGTGTGGTCTCAGCTCTGTTACTCTACTCCTCCACCACTGCCTTACTGTCTTTTTCTAACCCTGACCCACAACCTGACGCCCATCACCGGGTGAGGGCGGCAGAGACAAAGTAGCCACAGCTTCAGAGAGAGCCAGGCTCCTTTCTACAATAACGCCCTGGCAAACTCTGTCCTGCCCCGAGATGGGAAAGAAGGTGAAAGGCCAGTCCATCCCTTATCAGCTGTCAGAGAGAAGGCACAGACTCCTCCCAGAGAGCCTGGCTGAGGTAAGCAGGAGACAGGAGCAGCCCAGACAGAGCTAACTCTGCAAGGCTTGTAAAGCGGAATCCTTTGAAAGGGCCGGCAGAGGCCCTCCCGGGTCCATCTCCTTCCAACATCTGTTACATCAGTTCCCTCAGCTTTTTTTTTTTTTTTTTTTTTTTTTTTTGGTCTCCACTTCAAGTATTGTTTTTGGATGAGGAAAGCAATCTTTCATAAGCCTCTCTGGTCACTTCCTTTGCCCCTTGGTGGCACAGGACTAGGCCCCTATCACAGGAACAGGGACCTGCCCTCCTGAGCAAACTTCCTGAGGCCAGTGTGAGCTGAGGCCTGCTCACACTGCTAGGATGGAGCCCACCTGCCACCCACCAACCTCTGGATAACAGTGAGGGGGCACCCGAGGGCAGAACCAGGGGTGCTTTTAAGATTTCAAAGAAGCAAGTAACTGGAGTGCTTTCCCACGGCAGAGAGATCAAACCTCCACATTGTACTTCCAGGCAAGTAATAAAAGTGGACGGTGTACGATTTTCACATGGTGGTGCTCTGGTTCTCTTGGCAGGGCAGGGGCAGGTGAAGGCTAGTTACAAAACCCACCCTGAGCCTTCCTCTGTCCAAGTTCACCCATGTCCACACAGTTGAAGGTGCCCAGTCAGGTTCTCTTAGCTGTGGCCCAAAGCTTCCCAAACCCCAAGGTGCCTCTCTCAGTGCCTTTACCTACAGTGAACACGCAGCTGTGTGTGGGCAAACACATTTCTCTGTCTGTCTCGGAACTGGTATGTGAGCCAGTCAAAACTCATGGAGCCATATGCTCGAACTGGTGCATTTTACTGTATATATACAAATTATAATCTAAGAACGAGAGAAAATACACAGTGAATGTAGTCATGCACTGCATGAATGAAGACAGACCACATGGATAATGGCAGATCCACAGGTGGCAACACGTGGTGATGCCATAGCTACCTTAGCTTATGTAAGTCCGTACTGTTATACCCAGCCATGATGAAATCACCTAATGAAGCATTCCTCTGAGTGCAAGCCTTCGGCTAAGCACAGGAATGTACACAAAATGTTTGTCTAGTGCCTGTGTATGGGAGGTATTCACCAAACATTGGCCACAGCATTGTCTACTGTCTATAGCACACTGGCTAGAATCAAAGCCTGGGGACCAGGTCTGTTCTGTCCTCTGTACAGTCCCTGGCATCTCATACATTCCCAGTTTCATCTCAACAGGACAATGTATATAAACTGAGAGGATGAGGCCGTAGACTCCCATAAAGGCACTAGCGCCATGCACCTCTGAAGCTCGCATGGTCTCATTGGTCTTCCAATGTCTTCTAGCTTCTTTACCCAGATGTGGGGCTCCTCACTCCCTCACCCATGGGCCTTCTCCCTGGCCTTCCACCTCATCAGATCTGACCTTCCACTCCGTGCTGGAATCTGGGGTCCCCATCCACAGGGAAGGCACTTCACTTAACATTTACACCCATGGAGGAGAGAGATAAGAAGCTCCCTTAGGTTTGGAGCTCATGGAGGAGGACAGATGGGGTCTCAGGACTGAGCAGGGAAATAGACATGACCTCCCACCCCTAACTCAGAAGCTATCTACAATTGACAACTGCTCGCAAAGGAAAAAGTCATTTTCTCCAACCGAGTCTCCCTGAGTATATAAGCCACACTTACAGGCAGGCCTCATGTCTAGCAGCAGATGGCCAACACAAAACAAACTCAATGGTGTTTTCAGAGATTGTTTTTTTTTTTCCTTTTGTCTCATAATGCTGTGTTTGAATTTTATTTTTTATCTTTTGCTTATCTATTATGGTTTCCAATTTTGTGTTTTTATGGATTTTGTGTGTGTGTGTGTGTGTGTGTGAGAGAGAGAGAGAGAGAGAGAGAGAGAGAGAGAGAGAGAGAAGAGAGAGAGAGGAGAGGAGAGGAGAGGAGAGGAGAGGGAGGGAGGGAGTGTGTGTGTGTGTGTGTGTGTGTGTGTTTGTGTGTGTTTCTTGTGGTTTTCTTTCTTTTTTTAATCCTGGGGTCTGGTTTGTTGTTATTTTGTTTTGTTTTAATTTCCCTGTTTGTTTTCTAAAGGAAAAGAGAGAGAAAGAAGGTATGAGGTTGGATGGATGGGAGAAGATCTGGAAGGAGATGAGAGAGGAGAAACTGATTAGAATATATTGTATGAAAGATAATTTATTTTCAGTTAAAAAAAATGATAAAAGTCAAAAGACAAACAGGCGCTCTTGGTATCAAGGCAGCCCACTGCACTGTAAGCAGCCGGGGACATGTGTCACTAAGAGGGACCCTGACAATCACAATGAGTGGTCAGGTCATTATGAGACACAATGCCACTGTGGCTCCCCATGTCACAGACATTCATCATGGCCTCGACCAGGAGGGAAAGAGTGGAAACCCGGGCACGTGGGGCATACTTCAGGGTCTCTGGGGATACACTGTTATCTTCAGCTGCTGCAGGGCTTCTGGATAGATGATCCAAGAGCAGGAAGCAGAAGTTCAGGAAGTCAAATTTAACCAGATCCATGTAAGTCCTAAGTCCTGCTAGTCCTCACACAGGCTGTCTCACGATTCCAAAGATCAACCCGGAGCTTCTGGGAAATACTCCTGCTATTGTCTTCCACAGAGGAAAATCTTGGGATGGGGGTGGGGAGGGAGGTGCCAAGGAGCTTGACCAGGAAGCTCACCTCAAAGGGCAGAGGCAGGGCTGGAACTCAGGCCACCTGTACTCTAGGTCACACCCAACTTCAAAGTTATTCTGCCACTTTGGCAATTCAAAGTTTAGAACTATCTAGCGGCCAGCTGCTTCTCTCTAAGTCACTAAGCCCCTTCCTGTGGGGTACCTCATTCAAGAAGAGACCCTGTCCCTCTGGGGAGGCTGGGAGAAGGCAAGGCTAAATGGGAAGCATGTGTAGTGAAGGACTACATGGCCTCTGGGATCCCTTCCAGCTGTAAGACCATAGCAGTTTATTTTAGAACATTCTGCCATCGAGTTATTAACAAAACTGTTGGCTCCCATTCCAAAGTGCAATTCTGCTTCCTCTGACTCACACAGACAGAAATACTTGAAGATGGTGCATCGGTGGAAACGGTGCCGTCTAGGCTTCAGCAAGTACTGGGCCTAAGCACACGTCCCTCACTCGGTTACCACCAGTGAATGGACAGGAAGCTCCTGGTCCCTGGGGCTGAGGACTAACAGGAGTGAAGAAGATACTGGTTATAAAGATAAAAAAGTAGACTGGACAGGGTTTCCCAGCCCTTTAAATGCCTGGCGCCTGTAGGAAACAGGAATGTTTATATAGCACATCAACAGAAGGGCATGGTCGGTCATGACCAAAGATAAACAGCACTTGGATTAGGGGTTGAGTTACCCCAAACCCTGTCAAGACACCCCAGAAAGCTCTCAGTTCCCTATAAGCTAGTTAAGGCCCACTTTCTGGTAAAGAATATGACTGGGAGAATAAAGGCAGAGTTTATTCTGTGCACACAGCACCTTCAACCTGAAGGACTAGGCCAAAGGAAAGAGCCAAATGATGGGATCGTCGCACCCCATTCCTCCTCCGCAAAATCCCATCTGTCAGTCATGAAGAACAGGACCCCAAAAGCAAGAGCCAGGCATCTCACCTGAGGAGGACCACGCTGTCGGACAGGAAGGCTCCGATGGTGACGTCTGGAAACAAGAAGTCACAGCCTCAGAACCTTGTGGAAATCAGTCCCAGCTGCCCTTTGGCATGGCGCCACAGTGACCGGCCCAGCCTTGCGGTCAGAGAGCCTTCCTACCCCTGCTGTCTGGCTGGGTAACGACTGGATAAGAATTGCAGCCACATTGTCCTAAGTGGCAGCCAAGCACATCTGGCTACTGAGCCTGGAAATGGTGCTGGGTGTGTAAAATGCATAGCAGATTTTGAAGACCTAACTTTAAAAAATTAACTCATTAATAACTTCTATATTAGTTATACAGTAAAATGATAAAATGTTGACTATATTAGACTACACTTCATTAAAATTAATTTCATCTTGTGTATATTTTTCTGTAGTTACTAGCATATACTATTATATATATCATTATTTAAGCAAATATTATTTTAATGGTATATATATTTTACTGTAATTTGTATTGAGTGGATAATTTTTTTAGTGATTTGAAAACAGATTTTTTTGCCAAGAATTAGTGTTTTCTTAGCAAGACTTTGTATAAAGGAGTTGTTTTTTTTTTTTTTTTTTTTTTTTTTTTTTTTTAATCTCAGTTGAATCCTTTAGAAGTCAGCCACCAGGCAATAGTTCCCATTCTGCTGTGTGAATAACAATTGTTAACCAAACCAAAAAAAAAAAAAAAAAAAAAAAAAAAAGCTATCTTATCTCCCACACCTATCTTCATTTATCTGGCATGCTTTGAGAAAAACAGCTTACCAGGATAGCCATTTCCATCCATATCAATGCCCCCTGATATGGACTGCCCAAACATCCGCAGGATCGGGTTTATCTTCCTCCCAGACAGTTTCTGAAACAGACAATAGAAAAATGGAGTCACTGAGGGCAGTTAGGACCTGGGGCTGTTTGAACCCAGCTTCCTCAGGGCACTGGGTCTGAAGTTGTTGAAAGAAAAGAAAATGTTGGTAGAATATGGCCAGAGGGTCTAGAGAAGGCACTTGAAGATCACACACTTCCTTATTACTGCTTGCCTTGGCCAGATGTCATCATTTAAAAATTTGCCTGAGTTTGGTGACAATAAAATGTCTACTAAAGCATGTTTAAAAAAATTTTTTTTACGCTTATTTATTTGTGTGCAGGGGTTGCTTAGGCCACAGTGTACACGTGGGGGTAAAAGAGGGCCTGAAAGAACTGTTTTCTCCTCCAACCATGGAGGTCCCTGGGAATTAACCTTAGGTCCTCGGGCTTGGCAGCAAATGCCTTTACCCACTGAGACATCTCACTGGCTCATTGTATGGTTCTGACATGTTGAAATTTAAGACAAATAAAGTCTGGATTATTTTTCCTGTGTGTGTATGTGTGTGTGTGTGTGTGTGTGTGTGTGTGTGTGTGTGTGTGTGTGTGTGTCACATGCTGTCTATGATTTTTGTTTTTTTTTTTTAACGCAGGGTCTCTCAATGATATGAAACTTACCAAGTAGTTTAGGCTGGCTGGCCAACAAGCCCAGAGAGCCTGCCCCCTGTTTCCCCAGTGCTGGGATTCTAATTGTGTGCCATCACACCTGGGTTTTTGTTTATAACATGGGTCTGGGGGGCAACCTCAGGTCCCCAGGCCTGTGGACAGACACTCCACTGACCGAGCCCTCTCCCCTACTTCTCCGTCTGCTTTGATCCAGGCACAACAGGTTGAAATGCTGGGAGATTCCTCCCCTCCTGTCTTATTAGGTACCATTTCACCTGCCTCCCCTAAGATGGACAGGTCACTAGCATACCCAGCTGGAAAGATAGCCATGTGGAAACTCCCCCTCCAGCCAGCCCACTGGGAGGGTCACACACTCCTAAGCTTCATAGAACTCTCTCAGCCATTTGACCTAGTACATCTAGAACTGCATGGTGCTGAGCCTCCTGTAAAGTACAGGGAGAGAATCAGCCATTTCTCCTGAGAGGCATTCCTCAACCTATGTGTCATACTCACAACTCTACCATATCACATTTTTATACACCATTAACTTCATCATAACAGTGCTGTGGATATTGCTCTGTATAAATAAAATGCTAATTGGCCAGTAGCCAGGCAGGAAGTATAGGCAGAACAAGCAGAGAGGAGAATTCTGGGAACAGGAAGGCTGAGTCAGGAGATGCTGCCACCACGAGTACCAACATGTAAGATACTGGTAAGCCATAAGCCATGTGGCAAGATATAGATTTATAGAAATGGGTTGATTTAAGCTATAAGAACAGTTAGCAAGAAGCCTGCCACAGCCATACAGTTTGTAAGCAATATAAGTCTCTGTGTATTTACTTGGTTGGGTCTAAGTGGCTGTGGGACTGGTGGGTGAAAGAGATTTGTCCTGACCGTGGGCCAGGCAGGACTGGAGAAAACTTCAGCTACAAATGGCGCCCAACATGGGGCACAAACCCATGACCCTGAGATTAAGAGTCTCATCCTCTACCGACTGAGTTAGCTGGGAGGAGAAGTGCTGTGGATATCGCTCTGTATAAATAAAATGCTTATTGGCCAGTAGCCAGGCAGGAAGTATAAGTGGGACAAGCAGAGAAGAGAATTCTGGGAACAGGAAGGCTGAGTCAGAGAGACGCTGCCAGCTGCCACTATGAAAAGAGAGATGTACCGGTAAACCACGAGCCACATGGCAACTTATAGACTAATAGATATGGCTTAATTTAAGATAGAAGACCTAGATAACAAGAAGCCTGCCACGGCCATACAGTTTATAAGCAATATAAGTCTCTGTGTGTTTACTCGGTTGGACTGAGCAGCTGTGGGACTGGTGGGTGAGAGAGGTTTGTCCTGACTGTGGGCCAGGCAGGAACAGAAAAACTCTAGCTACACAACAGACAGCCTAGCAAGAACAGCTGTTGGGGCTGGGGTACCTGGTAAGGTACTTGACTTACAAGCACAGCGGAACCTGAGATCTGTCTCCGGCATCTCCATAAAAAGCCAGATATGGTGGAATGTGCCTGTAATCCCAGTGCAGGGAGCCAGAGACAGGAGGGTCCCTGAAGCTCACTGGCTAGAGTTAATCTACCTTAAGTGGTGAACTCCAGGCCTGTGAGAGATCCTGGGTCAAAGCTTGTGAGAGTGTTACTGAGAACGACACCTGAAGCTGTCCTCTAGCTTTATGCACACATGCCCACATACACATACTCATTTTTTTTAAAAAAAGAACACAGGGCTGGAGAGATGGGCCAATGGTTAGCACACCCTGCTCTTGCAGAGGCTCCCAGTTTAGTGTCCAGCACCCTCATTTAGAGGCAACTGCCTGTAATTCCAGTTCTGGGTGATCCAGCACCCTCTTCTGGCTTCCTCTGGCACTGCAGTCATTGCTCATGCCCCCTCCCCTAACAAATGCGCAGAATTAAAAACAAAAATACTAAGATACTTTTAACAATGGACTACTTGCCACACAGCCAGCCCTCATCCCACCAAAGCTGTCCATTCACACTTATGTGGCGCTGTTCCTTTCAAAGACACCAAACGTCTTGAGCCAGAAAGTCTCATTTCCTGAGATCTGATCAGTTCCTCCTTTCTTCCATCCACAGTGTCCTAGTTACCTTTCTGTAGCTGTGATAAAAATACTAATAAAAAGCAACCTGGGGAGGAAAGGGTTTATTCCCATTTACAGGTTACAGTCCACCATCGAGGGAAATCAAGGCAGGAACTCAAGGCAGGAGCTTGAAGCAGAAACTATGGAGGCTCTCTGCTCATTAGCCTGCTCAGCTATCTTTTTCATAGAGCCAGGCCCACCTGCTAGGGATGGCACCATCCACAGTGGGCTGGGCCCTCTACATTAACTAGCAACATAAAAAATGTCACACAGATGTGCCTGCAGGTCACTGTAATGGAGACAATTCTTCAATTGAGTTCCCTCTTCCCAGGTGACTCTAGGCTTGGATCAAGTTGATATATAACCATAACATACAGTCTCTCTGTGGATAACCAGAGACACACTTCACTTCCACATTATGTCATGAAGCCCACAACAGAACCAAGTTCACGGTCATCAGGGGCTCACTCTGCCTTTCCTTCTCCATGCTTGTCTTTACTGAGTCATGCTGTGGGGAAGCCCTGGTGGAGCCGGGGGAGTGTCCACGGGCTCTGCTGATGGAGATAGGATGTCCCCCTCCACCCTCAGCAGCTGATAACTATGAGGAACTGTCCCAGAGGCCATCTGAGAGGGCTGCTTGCCATCTTCTGTTAAGGCATCCGACAGGAAACATGTGAGCATGCAAGGGCGGCCGAGCCCTGCAGGCAATGCTGCAGAAACACGGCTTGTTAACAAGCTCAGCCCACATCCCACATGGCTCCGTCTAAACAAACTTGTGTGTGTATCTGAGTAAAAGGCACACTTTGAAGCGGCACATCTCAGCTCTGGAAGCCAAGAACATTAGAAGCAGCTTGCTGTGGGTTTTTGTTTCTTGGGTATGCTGTGGCTGGGACGGGGAGAGTGAGGGGTGGTCAATTTGGGGGGTGGCAATACAGACTTAAGTTATCCACTGACATCTGCAGGCCATTATGCTATAAAGCCAGGAAGATAAGTCTGCACGGTGCTAATAACCCTAAATGGGAACCAGGAACTGTGGGAAACCTCCGCTTGACCAGGTTTACACACAGCGTCTGTTAGGGCAAGGGAAAGATCACAGGGGCCGCCACAACGTGCCCGGGGGCTCTCGGCTGAGAAAGGCATCTAAGGATCTTAAAATCAACACTTTTCATGGTGAAAGGAGGCGGTGGCATGAGCTAGAGAGTACCGAGGGAGGAGTCCAAGCTCTGATCTCACAATTTCTCCAGCAAAAATAACACGAGTTGGGGCCAAAGAAAAGCGATCCTGTTGCCTAGATTCGTTTCTGATTTCTTCTTCCAGTTCTTGTGCACAATGCCCGCTCTGTCCAGGATCCAGGCCCAGAAGAACCCAGCATTAATGGATTTTTTTTCCCTTTTAAATCACTGGCCTTATCATATACATATTAGCAAGCCTGGGACAATATAATCATAGCAGTTTCTCTCTTTCTCTTTCTCTCTCCACCCTTGTATTTAGAGAGCCCCAAACCACTTCTCTTTGTGAAGGCTAAGTAAGCCAGAGTGCATGCTGACGGAGCCACGGCTTCCAGCTGCCAGTCACGGCTTCCTACTAGATGCTCCACACTAACCACAAATGTGCGTGGCAGTTTTCTGCAAGGCTCCCACCCGGCAACCAAACAAAACACTGCAGAGCCAAAGGGGAGGCCGGGGTGGGGGGGGGGGGAGGGGACTCCCGCAGGTGGCCTCTCTGTGTGATTAGCTTCCGAGTTCCAGGCCCGAGCTTCCAGGAGGATGTGTGGAGAATGACCCTCACCCCCTGCCTGAGGATGGGCTCCTTAGATGACACAGCATCCCTGACCCAAACCATGCAGGCCCCACTCTGTGTTTCAAGCTTCTAATGAAGTTGGCTGAATCACCTAAAGTTTGCTGTTGCCATGATTGCTTGTGCCTAAGGAGGAGAGAAAAGTCTGTGGATGGACGCCCCTTGAAAGTGGGTTACTTCAAGGCAACACAAGTCTCCATTTCCATGAGTTTTCCAGTGGAACTTCCTTGGGTGGGCCTTTCCAAAATGTAGTTGAGAAAGGTGACTGCTCAGGGCAAACCCAATACCCTATGTGGTACTGAACGCCATCAGAAAGCCGGCGGCTCCTAAGTGGATCCGTCTCACACAGATGTCGTGTAGACTGGGGTAAAGAAGTAACAGGCTGCCGGGCGGTGGTGGCGCATGCCTCCAATCCCAGCACTCGGGAGGCAGAGGCAGGCGGATCTCTGAGTTCAAGGCCAACCTGGTCTACAGAGTGAGTCCCAGGACAGGCACCAAAACTACACAGAGAAACCCTGCCTCGAAAAATCAAAAAGAAGAAGAAGAAGAAGAAGAAGAAGAAGAAGAAGAAGAAGAAGAAGAAGAAGAAGAAGAAGAAGAAGTAGTAGTAGTAGTAACAGGCTCCTCCTCCTCCCTGAGCCTCCCTAAGTATCTTTCCCTCAGCCAGGGTCAAGCACAGACTAAGCAGGAGTGGAGAGAGAGGGAAGGAGGAAGGGAGGGAGGGAGGGAGGGAAAGGAGAGAGAGAGAGTGCCCAAGGCCCCATAGTTAGCAAGCCCCAACTTCTAACGCACTTTTCGTGCAGGGATGGATGTAAGTTGTGTCTGCTCCAGGACTGAGGAGATGGCTCAGTGGGTAAATGTCACATGAGCCTGTGTGGGGATGGAGACAGAAAGATCGCTGGACTACCGGGCACCAGCCCAGCTCCAGTTTCAGTGAGAGTCGCTATCTCAAGAGGATGAAGCAGACAGAGCAAGGACCCCTGGCATCCTCCTCTGGCCTCTGTACCACACATAGACTACACACTCACTCACACATGTACACACCACACACACACACACACACACACACACACACAAATAAATGATAAGAGTAAAAGAACTCATACCCCAGTTTACACATGCCTCTTAAATACAAACCTTGGACTAGAGAGAGAGCTCAGCCTGTATGTTCAGGTGTGAACCGAAGTGCTGAATGCACAAGTGTTCAATTACAAACATTTACTGACTAAAAAGGTGTTTTGGTTTGGTTTGGTTTGGTTTTGGTTTACTAGTGATGGGTCTGTAGCCCAGGCTGACCTCAACTACCTCTGTAGCAGAGGATGACCCTAACCTCCTGAGTTCTGTGATTACAGCCATGTGACACCTTGCATGATTCATGGAAGCCAGGACCTCGTGTAGCGCATGCTAGGCAACATTCCGCCAGCTGCCTGCAGAGTTCTTGGTGAGTGTTCTCTTCTGTCACTGACCCTCTGGGAGAAAGACACAGACCATTCTACACATGTCCTCTAATATCCTGACCGAGCTTCTGCCCAGCGCCCGACTTCCTTTTTTCCCATGGGTTGGGCTTGATACCATCAGCAAGATTGAGTGAGCACTGTGCTTACGAGGCAAAAACAGAGAACTTGCCACTTCCATGTTCCCAAGTCCGGGATGTGAAACCTGAGCTTTGATTAGCTCTCGATGCCAAGTCTGACATTAGCCCATGACGACTGTCAGGCCCTCCTCTGTGGAGCCCTGTGTCCCTAGTAAAACATACTCCCAGAGGCCTGAGGGTGTGGCTCAGTTGGTAGAATGCTTGCCTAGCATAAACAAACAAATAAAGTCCTGGGTTTGATCCCTAACGCCACGTAAAGTGGAATATTGTGGCAACCACTGGTGACCCCAGCACTTTGGAGGTGAAAGCAGGAGGGTCAGAAGTTCAAGGACATCCTGAACTACCTAGTAAGTTTGAGACTGGCCTAGGCTACTCGCAACACTGTCCAAAAACAGTTAGAAAAGTTAAAAAAGAAATAATAATTCCACTGGCTTCATACGCAGGTGGTTTGACAGGGATGTCAATGAAAAAGGAGGTTGCATCTCTTTTTAAATAAGTGGCTGGGGGATCAGCAATGGCTCAGCAGGCAGGGTGCTTGTCACAAAACCCGACTCCCCTGATTCAGTCCCTGGAACTCACATGGTGGAAGAAGAAACTGTCTCCTGCAAGCTGTCCTCTGACCTCCACGTGCATGAGAGTGTGCCCACACACCACAATCACACACACACACACACACACACACACACACACACACACACACGCTAAAATAAATAAATGTAAAAGTAAATGTTTCTTAATTAGTTCTAGCTCTGGAAGAGAACTTGATGTGGGGATGGAGAGACAGATGGAAGCTAGGAGTTGTGGAAGTTCAGTTCCCAGCACCGCATCTGCTTACAACCTCCTGTAACTCCAGTTCTGAGAATCCAGCGCCCTCTTCTGACCTCTGAGGGCATTACACACATGTGCACAACACCCCCTCCACATGCATACAAGCAATTAAAAAATAACAAAATATCTGAAAAAATAATTCAGATTTTTTTGTTTGTGTGTATTCAGGATGTATTCTTGAATGTGAGAAAATTTGGGAGTCTAAATCCAAATTTCTCCTGGATTTAATAAACACTGTCAAGTGTTTGTCTCTTCCACTAGTGAAAAGTATGAAAGGAAACCCAGGTGTTTTCACCTAAATTCCCATAGCATGATGCACAGTGGAGCCTCCATCAAAATGTACACACACATACACACACACACACACACACACACACACCACACACACACACAGCACACACAGCATGGCTCCTCCCACCACTTACCATTGAGTACTGGGGGACAATCCCATCGGCATCACCATGATAGATGTAGACTGCTCCAGCAAAGTCATCCTCCTTAGGTGCACCAACAGCCACATCTGAGGGGAAACACTTAATTAGAAAGGCCACACGGGGTGAGATCAGTGTGGCTTCCTTAACTCCAGTCACCATGTCTGAATTCCCTGGTTTCAGGACTTCTCCACTGTTCACTACTCCAACATTTAATCAGGCAAACGGTCTCCTAACATTGAAAAGCTGAGAAGAATTTACTCCAGGAAAGTGTCTCTCCTCATCCTCAGAGGCAAGGACACTGAAGTAATCCATAAAAGTAACACAGATGAAGACAACCCATCCTAACCTGCCTGCCAGAGTGTGCTAGTGTGCGGATGAAATGCCAACTTTATTTTAGGTGAAGGAAGCAGATAAAGTAACATTCATTTCACATGCACACCAACATTATTTCCACAGATGACAGCTCTTGGAACAAAGCCTCAGTCTTCCTTCCCTTTCTCCCTTGTCTTCTAATAAGTCATGTGTCTGCTAATGTGAGGTCAAGGGTCAGGGGTACGTATTCCCATGACCTCAAGATGACAGTCCTCTCACTGAATGAAGCCATCTGTGGCCAATGGTGTGAAGTACTGAGGGATAATCTGGCTTAAGCAAGAGCCACATTCCAACCCTGCAGAAGTGGCTCCCAATGTCTGTATACTCTACATACAATAAGGGAAAGAGGTATTAGAAAGACCAGAGAGAGACGCCAAGAGGCTGTGGCGGGTACCATTGTCCAAGAAGAAACAGGCATTAGGTCCATACACCACCCATTCTTCTGACACACACATACTCAACCAGGCTGACATTATCAGGGAAGAAAATATCTAATTCTCTCCTTAGTCACTTCCCAAAGAACGTGACAGGGCATACCAGATGCAGAGACAAGCATTTTGTGATGGGCAGAAGCCCCCAGTGGACCAGTCCCAGAGGCCACCGCAAGCACATAGCACAGAGTACGGAGCTGACGGGAATGGAGTGTGCAGAAGAGACATTCTGTCGCCCAGTCCATCTCTAAGAGTTGCCCTTTCTCCCCGTGGGAGTTGGTGTGCCTTCAGGGGTAGAAGGGGGAATCCAGTCACAAACAGGGGACAACATTAGAGCCTGGCAAGCTGCTGCACCTGGAGGGACCCCGTGCCCCCGAGAGGCTCTACTCACCTGGGAACCCGTCATCATCAAGATCACCCAGGCTGGCAATGCTCTCCCCAAAGTGTGCATTGTAGGCACCATCTCCGGTCAGGGACAACTGTTCCTCAAGGGCTCCCTGGGAAACAGGATGGAGGTGGAGGGAAAGAAGGAGGGGGCCGGAAAGCATAGTGAAAACTTGGAGCTCAGAACACCACCCTCTTAGGGCACAACCATGGACAGGAAACGGCTGGGCAGAACCACAGACCCAGATGTCTTTCCTCATAGCAAAGCCTTCATCCATGCAGAGAGAGTCTACAAGTAGCCCGAGATATGTCTTAGGAGAAAGACAATAGCAGGTAGACCCAGGACCGAAGGTCATCTGGCCAAATTCAAACAGGCCAGCCTCCCCTCTCCCTGTCCCCAGTGTCCTTCCTCTCTGCTCTCCTTACAGCCTAACTCTTCCCCAGAAGTGTGGTTTTGTTTTCTTTGAGGCAAGGTCTCACGTTGTAGCTCTGTATAGATCAGGCTGTCCTCAGATTCACAGAGATTCTCCTGCCTCTGCCATTTGAATGCCAGGACTAAAGGCGTGGGCCGCCACCCCTAGTCCAACGCTGGTTTAAGGTGCAACAGACTAAGAAATGGTCACCTTTGCCCCCTCCCTGACTTCTCATCTGACTTAAACCACCCGGCCCGTTCCCAGGGTTTTCTAAATTGTAAGGAGGGGCTCTCTGGGGGCCTCCTCTCCTCAGCACAGATGGCCTGACTGTGTTTGTCTAAAAAGAAAATGCTTAGGATGGTCCAGGACCAAGGTCCTAGGTCCAGTTCAGGAAGAGAGGAGATTGGTTCAGGGAGGAAGCCCCTCCCCAGCACAGTGCTGCCCGGCCGGCACCTGTGCAACCTTTGCTCTCTTGAGCCTCCCTCCCTAGGATGTCAATTTGAGATTAACAAGTCTCCTGCCTTCCTCAGGGCTGACCTGAATAAATCTATTTCCTTCCTCAAAGTTCTGACTCTTTGGCTTTTGTAGAGAGGTGAGGGGCAGGAACCTTAGAGTCTGGTAATGAAAGGAGTGCACACTTCTCATTTTTTCCTTCTCTTGTGCCTTTTGGTTGTTTTGCACAGAGTACGCATTAGCGATCTTGTCAGAGGGTCCTGGTCTCTGCCCAGTGGCACCTGTGGTCAGAGGTGCATCACATGTGGCCCAGTTTTGAGATCTCTGGGCAATGGTGCACATGGCAGCAGAAGCCATCCCAGAGTGCCCATGGTCCCCATGAATTAGCAGCATACAAATACCAGGACATTGAGACACCTGACATCTGCAGGCTTAAGAATCTTGAAATCTTCCCTGGTGTAGAGCATTTTGGATCTACATACACCCACAGTCCACCACGCCAGGGTCTGTCTTTCATTATGACTAAATTTCTGTTGCTATAAACAGAACTTGAAGCTTGAAAAAATACTTAAAGATCTGATGATTTATTTAATCGGTGAGACCCCACCCCAAAACACAGAAGGTTGTCCCTTGGTGTCTGGGAGTGTTGGTGCCTGGACCTCTAGCATACCAAAACTTCAGATGTCTAAATTCCTTATAGAAAACAGTGCACTATTTGCATAGAACCTCTAGCTGCCTTCCCGTAACCTTTAAGCATGTCTAGATTACTTACAATGTTTAATACAATGCAAATGATATGCAAATATGTTTTACATTATGTCATTCAGGGAACAATGGTAAGGAAACAGTCTAAACATGTTCGGTAGGAACAATGGTTTTTATGCCCATGTGTTCAGTCTGTGGCTGGTTAAATCCAAGCATTCTTGGTCACAGATGGCCAGTTCTGTAATTCTTCCTGCTAGTGAGATGGGGAAAACCCCAAGTCCCTCTGTGTATATCCACCCCTGGACTGTATGGTCATCTTGTTTAGACCACATGACACCTCCTCCTACTTTGTAGAGGAAGAAATGATCAATTTCAAGCTATTTGTTCATCTTGCACATAAGATTTGGCAGGGTTTAGATTCAAGCTCAGGCTACCTACTCTATGATCTCTACACCTCCACAGTGCCATACAATCACTACCCAAGTGGGTCGTGGTGCAACAGAAACAAGACTACCCCGGTACACAGTGTAGCCATACGGCAGTGAGGTGCGTCAGATGGGGTGCGGCCAGTGTGTGAACACTTGGGGTCTTCTTTCTCATGGGTCCCCTGCCTCTACTGGGTACTGCCCTGCCCTCTTCCCAAGGTCCCATCCACCCTCCTCCACCAGCTGCAGAGAAGGAGGAGGCACCTTTATGCCTGTCTCTCCCCTTTATGATTCTGCAGAAAAGGGACCCTGTGCTTATAGCCCCTGGCCAGTTTATCATCTGGTACCCAGCACGGACTCCGTGCTGAACTAGGTAAGGGTCCTGCGACTTCACCACTCAGCCCACATACGTCTTTCTGTTGGGAGCTCTGCCCAGTCCAATTCACCTTTCCACTCAATTCTACTCCTTCCTCAAGATTCCTCGCCAACATCCTATCCCTGTCTCTCCAGAAAGATGCACATAAATTCTCAGAGAGGTGGCAGAGCCTAGAGATAAAGCCAGCTTGCTGAGGTCAGATCCCAGCCTCTCTACTTTTTAGCTGTGAGATTTCAGACAAGTGAGTTAACCTTCTGAGCCTTGGTTTATTTCATCTGAAAAATGGAGACCATTGCTACCACGTGTATATCACACTGACATCACTTAGAGAACGCAGGAAAAGCCACACACAGCACCCAACAGCCATTAGGCTTCTCCCTGGGACCCGCACTGTATACAACTGTCCAATAATGGATCATTAAGCCTTTTCATTCAGGACCCAGGTCTTCATCTCCTCTGGGTAACATGGCCCAATGTGCAATTTACTTCCAGCGGGATCCAGTGGGCTAGTCACTATGACTGGACAGTTGTCCCTCCCCAATACCCATCTCCTCATTGACCCACACTGTACTCACATTTCCTTTGTTGAGGTAGACAGTAACCTGCCCTTCATCTCTGATCTCAGAAAACATGGGAGCCCCCACGAGCAGGTCAGAGAGGCCATCCATGTTCAGGTCAACTGCGCACAAGGAGGAGCCGAAGTAAGAGCCCATCTGCAACCAAGTCCAATCACAACAACGCGTTCAGAGGCTGTCCTTCACCCCCAAGGCCCCTCTTCATCAGCACATGTCCCCAGCACCTCAGAAGCTGTGTCAGCTGAGCAAAGAGTGACATGCCCAACTCCTGTGGACTGTCCAGTCAATCAGACACCAACGCTAGTCATCTTACAGACCCCTTTCCTAGAGCCCGGCCAGGGCAGGTAAAGGGACAGTCCCCTGAGAACAAGACACTATGTTATATATATGTGCTCCATATGCCAGACATTTCACAAGGCATAGCAAGGAGGGATATGAAGTCTCAGAACATAAGCAGGTAGGAAAATATGACATGGGGCACGTATCCTCCCCAGCCTCACACAGAGTAAGAGATGGGGCATGAGCTGGCAGAACAGAATAACACGTAACTCACGTTCTATCAGGTTTGACAGATGGGGAAATAGGACCAGTTTATACTGGATCTTCTTGAATCAGAGTGAAATCAGTACCTGCTGCTTTATTATTCTCTCTCTCTCTCTCTCTCTCTCTCTCTCTCTCTCTCTCTCTCTCTCTCTCTGTATGGTATGCATGTTCATGTATGTGCCTGTTCATATGAGTGCAGGTACATATGTGTGCAAGTACACATGGGCTGGTACATATGCACATCTCCACCTCCACAGTGCTGAGGTTACAAGAGCATGCCACCACCCTGGGCTTTTTCATGAGCAGTCTGAAGATCCAAGGATCACACTCAGGTCCTCATACTTGCACAAGGAGACTCTGTAACTAAGCCCTCTCCCTCAGCCCAGTATCTGTTATTTTACATCCACCATCTTAAACACAAAGACCAAAGACCAGGCCTTTTGCCCGGATGAGACAGGCAGCTCAAGTGTGCTTACAGGTGGTGTCTGAGTTGTGTGTCTCAGTCATGAGAGTGAGTGGTGGAGCCCACGGGCCTAGCTGAAGGAGCAGCCCACCCTGCTGTGGCTCACATCACCAGCAGAGCCGGCTCCCAGCACATCAACTTTTCCATTTCCAAGAGACCATCTACATTTTGACTTTCAGTACCTATTCCAAATGCTGACAATGTGTTCATTTTTTTTTTTTAAAGACCCATTACTATGGGATTGGGGACCTGTAATCCTAGCTACTCAAAGGACTGATGTAAGAGTA
This sequence comes from Peromyscus leucopus, assembly GCF_004664715.2. Taxonomy (NCBI): domain Eukaryota; kingdom Metazoa; phylum Chordata; class Mammalia; order Rodentia; family Cricetidae; genus Peromyscus; species Peromyscus leucopus. The sequence continues at coordinate 107,128,672 of NC_051069.1, read as the reverse complement.
CTCCAAATTCAAGGCCAGCTTGGCAAACTTAGTAAGACCCTCCCTCTAAAGTAAAAGTAGGGGCTGGAGAGATGGCTCAGTGGTTAGGAGCCTACACTCTTCTTGCAGAGATCCTGAGTTCTGCTCCCTGCACCCACACTGAGCAGCTCACAAGCACCTCCAGCTCCAGCTCCAGGGGCATGTGACATCACTGGCTCACATGGGTACTGCATTCATGTGCACATGCCCACACACATGTACATGTAGTTTAAAAAAAAAAACTTTAAGTCAAAGTTACAGAAGAGCTAAGGATATAGCTAAGCAGTAAGAGAGCTTTGCCCAGCAAGTCAGAGGCCCAGGTTAACACTCAGTTCTGTGATAAATAAGTAAATAAGCAACGACTGTGCACGCCCTGAGCAAGCAAGCTGTGCTGCCCCAAAGGGGTGTAGGTATGAAACTTCTAACAAAAAGAGAAGACAACATGCAATATTGTTTCAAGTAAATGCTTTCAAATGGAAGGGTCTGGAATTTTCCCTTACTTGTGAGACCTGTTGGCAGCTGACCTTGGGGAGATTGAGAGAGGTGGAGAGAGCTCCAACCAACTTCCTGCAGTTAACACTAGGCCTGGAGGACTTGGGAAGGTTGCTTAGAAACCCAGTCAAGGACAGAAGGGCAGAGCCAAGAGCTGTTCTCTTGGGTTGAGCCCCAGGGGGTGATTGGCTTAACCCAAGCAGACTACTTAGCTTGGTGTCTTCACGGATGTTCAATCTAAAATCCTCCAAGTTTTTTCTATGCAGACATTTCACCCACTGAGGTGAGTCGATGACACTTCAACATGTCAAGGACACACTTTGGACCCAGAGCTCCTTAACTGGTAATCAGAGTGTGTCTACGTCTGTATTTGTCTGAACCACAAACTTAGTAATGATCTTACTAAGTAATGTCGTAAGGTGTGACTTAATAAAGAGCAGACCACTTTTCTTTTCTTTTCTTTTTTTCTTTTTTTTTGGTCATTGTTTGTGGTTTTCTTTCTTCCTGAAAGGGAGCCAGGATACTAGACAATTTGAACCAAAGTGGAGCCAAAGAAAAGCAGAAGTAAATGTGTGGCTTTCTGAGTTGGAACCTTCTGTTGTGTGTGTAGCCCTGGACAAAAGGGCAAAGCTAGAGACATACTTTAGAAGCCCAGGGGGTCATGTCCTTCCCCCTCTAAGATAACGGAGAAGCTGAGAACATCTTCTAGCAATAAGCAGATGTCTACGAAGGGACAGGCCTATGTCAAGGTCAGATGGATGATGATGAGCATGTGGTAACAGGAGATGCTGAGAGGTTCAGTGAAGGCCACGGGGCATGGGGTATAGATGATTTAGGGGCAATTCCAGAGCAGGGCGATGGCTTTGCAGAGAAGAGCCAGAAAGAAATGATGGAGTCCCAGAAGATGCCTCAGGCAATAAAGTACCTACTGTGCAGGCATGAGGACCTGAGTGTGAGCATCTATAATCCTGGTGCTAAGGAAGTTCCCAGCCTAGCCAGCCCAACTGAGGGCCTCTCTCAAAAAAAAAAAAAAGAGAGAGAGAGAGAGAGAGAGAGAGAGAGAGAGAGAGAGAGAGAGAGAGAGAGGTGATGACTGAGGTAGACACCAGACATCAACCTCTGGCCTCCATAAGCACACATACACATGCATGTACACCACCATGCACACACATGTGTATATCCACATGAACACACACACACAGAAGAGAGGGACATGGGAGAATGGGAGGAAGGAGGGGGAGAATTAGGAAGGTGGCTGTGGAGCTGGGTAAAGCACCTTGGCCCTGCAGTCTCTGCATGGAAGAACCTGACTCACCCTATCACAATGAGGCCATTCAAACAGACGGTGTCTGTCCTAGAACTCAATGCATTGATTCCTCAGGCAGCTTAGACAAGGTTCTCAAGGGCTGCATGATTTCCCCTCACAGCATCGAGTCTCAAATCATCCCCCAGACCTCACTCCTTTCGACACAATTGGTCATGGAAGCCCCTCTCCAAACCTGGAGGCTTTGGGCAGAGAAGAGAAGCCTGCAGGCAGATTGACAACAGAAGGACAGGAAACAGCGGGGGCAGGGGCCAGGGGCAGGGTCCAGGTCTTGGAGCACTCTGAAACAGTGCTCACACCTTGACTTGTAGGCCTATCACCCACAAGGGACACAACCACCCATTTATCATAAGATAGTCACTTGTTTGGGGGGCCCTCTCTGTTTTATGTATCACAACTAGTACATAGCTATTTCTTTTCTAACTTTAGAGTTGCTTAGAAAACTTGTTTTGCAAATTTTTCACTGTTACTTTCCGATGCTAATGTTTTGGGGTTTGGGAAATGTTAAAATAACACATGCCAGCACACTTCCGAGAGCTAAAAGCAAAGCCAAGTTTGTGGGTACCTTTTTTTTTCATGTAAAGGTTATGATCATTATACACTGAGTGTACATATTAAGGTTGTTAAAATTGCAACCATAAGAAAAATATAACTACTATGTGTAAGTGGGATCTTTGGAATTGTGAACACCGTTCACTGTTGGAACAACATGGACCGTTCCCAGACTGATGTGTGGCAAGAACAAGGCCGAGTGGGAATGAAGCGGGACCCAGGGGAAGCGGGCCAGGAAGGAACAGTCATTGTTTTCCCCTTGTCTCAGGGAAACTGTGGGCAAAGCCTCCTGGCAGCTCCCCCTCCCACATTCCATACATCCTTAGCTTTGTTCCAGAACCCACTAAGGCCTCCAACGGCTTCCATGATCCCCCAACCCTCCTAGCCTCTACCATATCCGCTGAGCCACAAAGCTCAGCCACACTTTCCTGATGATCTGAGCCACAAAAACACAGGCAGGAGAGGGAAGCCCTAGAAAAGGATGTGAACGAATCACCGAACCATTCTACTGGCTGAATCTCATGGATTACAGTGGAGACTTCTAGAAAACAGGGAGGAAGATAAGCGTGGTAAGGCAGCATATAACCCTTTTCCAAGACAGCCTTCAGAAATGGCTTTGTGGTTATTTGTTTCTCAGCCTTCTAAGAACATTGAGATACAAAGTCATTACCTGTAATAAATAATTACACACACACACACACACACACACACACACACACACACACCTCATAGTGTTTTAAGGAACTTTATAATTTTGTGCTTGACTGCATCCATGGCTACCCTGTGGTACACATAGCTGATGGTTGTGGGTTGAACATCCCTGTACGTGAACTAAGGTGCGTTTCATTTGAATTTTCTTTATGTGATAGCAGTTCCCCTGGCAGTGACAGTCAGGGGTCAAGGACATGGGAAGAGGAGGTGGCATCAGGCAGATCAGACAGGGACAATGATCAGTAGCTGATCTGTCCGGGTTGGATTAAATTGTGTGTGCATGAGACAGCTAGAGGAAGACAAAAGTGACGGGAGGGACAGACAGACAGACAGACAGCTCACATCATTCGGATGCAGCACCTGAATTGTGACACCTTTGAAAACAAACCTGTAACTTAGTACAAATGTGTACAAACTCATCCGCTACACCCTCAGATTATACACATCCTCAAAAGGAACCGACTCCCATATGAACCACATCAAGTACTCACCTTTTTTCCTGATGCCTGAAAAATCTTTATTAAGGTCCCTGATCTTCGGTCAGCTCTAAATATATAAACCTATGGAGTGAAAACAAACAGAGCCTCGTCAGGACGGAGCACTGACTAGAGATGCTTGTCACTGTCTTCCTGTTGTCTCTCACAGGTGTGTGGACACCGGTTAAGGAAAACAGAAGTGCTGACAGAGCTCTCGGCAACTCCAAAACCAAAGTGTCAATCCTGGGGTGGAGAGGGTCTCCCACAGCTCCGGAGCCCATGGTTCATACACAAAAGGGCCCTGAAGAACTCCTCAACTAGAACTGAGTGGTTCGACTCTCGGGAGATAGGTGGTCTTTTTCTTTAATTTAACTCCTTCAGTTCTGGGAGTTAGAGCTTTAGTGGATGTCACAACCTAAGACAAAGGGGTAAGCACTGGGGACAACCTCTCCAACATGATTCCACATAGTAGTTAGAACTGTGGAATCTGTGTGGATAAACACGGGATTCTTTTAGGGAAATAAGCAAGGAAACATTAAATAAATTCCTTTATGGTGGGATTTTTTTTCAGAGCCCTTAGCACTATGAATTCATTGATGTCTGATTTGTTTTTTTAAGAGATTTATTGATTTTATTTTATGTGTATGAGTGTTTTGCCTACATGTATGTAGGTGCCCACAGAGGTCAGAAGAAGGCATTTGACACACACACACACCCTCCCCTAGAACTGGAGTTACAGATAGCTGTGAGCCACCATGTGGGTGCTGGGAACCAAACCCAGGTCCTCTGCAAGAGCAACCAGTGCTCTTAACCACTGAGCCATCTCTTCAGCCCCTCATCACTACATCTTCAAAAATTATTTCTGTGCTCCCTCTCCTTCCCCTTTCTTGTGTGTGTGTGTGTGTGTGTGTGTGTGTGTGTGTGTGTGTGTGTGTGACATGTGTGTGATGTGTTGAGAGTCCAGAAGAAGGCTTCAGATCTCCTGGAGCTGGAGTTCCAGGTGGCTGTGAGCTGCTTGACGTAGGTGCTGGCAACTAAATCCTAGTCCTTGATAAGGGCAGCCAGCCCTCTGAATCACTGAGCCATCTCTCCTGATGCTCTGGTTACACCGTATGCAAGGATGAGCTGATGTGAACCAGGGTAGAGGGCCCTTTCCTAGGCTAAGGAGCAGCCACGTTGGTGTGAAGACCTTGGTGTTCTCACACCAGGAGTGAAAGCACCCAGATCCTTAAGGTCACAGCGGAGAAGTCTGGCGGCCCTGCTTCCTCTCCAGGCGGCGCCATCATCACTGGGTTTTTTTTTTTTTTTCTTCCACTATATAGAGAAATTCATGTGACTCAGAAAGAGCCGGTTCTTGGCAGAAGTTACCAGAATTCAGCTGTGCAATCCCCAACAGTCTCTGCCTCAGCGCCCTGATTTATTTGGTTTCATTTTCAAAGGACCTCTCTCCACAGCATCCTACCCCTGAAACACAAGCAGCCAGTGCTGCCTGCTGCCCAAGATGGTCCAGTGAGATGACCTCCTGAGAACGTCTCAGGCAAGCCCTGTCAGCTGACGGCTTCTGGGCTCGCTGACTTCTCGGCTCAAGGTGCTCATTAACCAGGGTGTGGGTTCCAGAACTCAGGATTCCACTTCTCTGAACCACAGAAGATATGGTCAGACATGAACACTGCTCTACCCTTGGGACTATGGGCCCGAGCTTTTCCCAGCGCTGCGGTTTGAATGTGAACTGTCCCCATAGGCTCATGTGTTTAAACACCTGGTTCTCAGCCGGAGTCACTGTTTGGGGGGGTTGGGAGGAGGGGCCTCTTGGAAGGTTCGTGGGGGCAGGTCTTGAGGTTAATGCTCTGCTTCTGGAGTGTGGGAGCTTCCTTTCTACCACCACGCTTCTGTGTCGTGACGGAGTCTGTCTCCTTGGACTCTGAGCCATGATAAAGTCTGCTTTCCCTGAATTGCTTTCTGACAGGCATTTAGCCACAGCAATGAGGAGGAATGAGTACAGCCAGTAAGATAAATGTGGATCTCCTGAGCGGGAATGCCTGAACCGTGACGCTGCCCACAGCCACAGTTCCCCTTATCAGGCCCTTAGAGGCCATGATTCCTAGAGAGTCTCAGAGTGCCCTGGACTACGGGGTGTCCTCTACCTTCTTGGCAGCTACACTAGAGAAAGCTAGATCAACATGTTCCCAGGCTACCCCTGGTTGCACTAGTCTTGAGAACACAATGGATTTTTTTGTTGTTTTGTTTTCTGAAACATCAGGGAAACAAATGAAAATCAGGCATTATAAAGCTCTCAAAACATTGAAGATGAGATCTGATTTCATCAGGTCAGAGTTGCTTGGGAAGGTGGAGGTATTTGAATTAGGACCACACTGGATGCTCTTCCTCTGGAGGGTACCATGATGTCAAGGATAGTCTTTAAAATCACATACAAAGTCAGTTGCAAGAGCTCTAAGCTTCCAAGGCGAACCCTCCCAGTGACCAGAAGGAGACAATCAGAGGGGAGGATTCCCCATCAGTCTGTTGCTTACTCTTCGGCCACGGGAACAAAGCACACTGGAAAGCCTCTACAGGGCAGCACACTCCCGTCCTCTGCCTGGTACTACGTCATGCCTCAGGCTTTTCTCCTCACCTTTCCAATGCCTTCATCCTGTGGGGCACCTCCTACCACATCAGTGATGGATGGATGAGAGAAGTGGCCAGCGGTCACTGCATAGCCTGAACAGGATGGGAAGAAATCAAGGACATGCTTGAGAAGGAGGTCATATAAGAAAAAACTATGCAGCAGAAGAAAACATTTCTTTGGTAGTATTCTATCCAGACGGTATGCTCTAGTTATTGTTGGGACATAAACCTTTCTGGAGGACAAGTGGCAGCTGTCAATCTCTTTTTATTAAATAGCTTGTCTTGTAAAAGTGCATGCTCACAGGGACAGTGTGAGGGCAGTACCTTCTGATTGTCCCCTATGGAATAAGTAGGGTGCTAAATACTCTGTGTGTTTCTTACTTTGGGGAAATACAATTCTAATGACACAGTCCATACCAAAAAAACATACAACTTCATGAATGAGCACAATTCTGACACAGTCCACACAAAAATGTACAACTTCATGAATGAGCACAATTCTGACACAGTCCACACAAAAATGTACAACTTCATGAATGAGCACAATTCTAATGACACAACTTCATGAATGAATACAACTTCTCTAATGAGCACAATGCTAATGACACAGCTTCATGAATGAGAATACACATCCTTAGGGGTACAACCCCATCCAGGTCAAGAAACTAAACATAGGGCTAGGGATTCAGCTCAATGGTAGAGGGATTGCTTGGTATGCATAAAGCCCTGGGTTCAATTCCTAATACTGCAAAATATTTCAATATTCTTTTTTTTGCATATAGATAGTACATGGCTAGCCACCAATGCTCAAGATTACTGAGTAATATTCAAAGCCATCTGCATGAGTCCAGAGTATCTGCGGTTATCAATTATATCACATCTTTTTTAAGAGAAGTGAGAGATTCTAGTGATGGATGGATGCATGGATGGGTGAGCAGATGGGGAGTCAAAGAATCTGGGCTTAAAGGAACCCAGAAACAATGGGGAAGGCATATGATGTTAACTTAACTGTCTCCTGCTTCCCGCATGCCTAGCTGGCAGGCTGAAATCACACCCCTGACCAGTAGAAAAAAAGCTTTCTCATGACCTTCAAACCCTAAGGCTGTGATTACATGTTGACTTGCGACACATGTCGGCTGCGATCACTTTAGCACAGCTATCTCATTTTCTACGTGCTTGACTTCTCTCAGCCTGAAGGCTCGCATTATACAAGACTACCATGAGTGATATCACCCTCAACTACTCCACGCTAATCCCTGTAGCAGATAAGGGCCTCTGGTTTGTCACAGAGAGAAACCACAGGTCCTGTCCTCAAACCTAAAGCCACCAAGGAGCTGTGACTCTGTGCCTTCCCTTAAATCCCTGACTCAGTGTTGAGTCCATTCTAGTCACTAATTTATGCAACGCCCTGGGAATGTGAGGCAAAACCCCCACCCCAGGGTGCTCACAGCTTAGTGGGAGATTAGTGGGAAGCAAGTGCCTCCACAGCACACACCCTGGGCTTGGGGGCCGCAGTATGCAGAACCTGCCTCAGAAACCGTGGGTCTGTAACTGACTTCACTGCCTGTCAGTCACATGACTTGGACGCGGTCCATAATGTCTTCCTACTTCCTCATCTAGGAACTGTACAGGGCAGTGATAATGGCTGCCTTGGAAGGTTGTTTCAGAAACTGGAAGAAATCACACACCAAGCCTGGCACTGAGCAGAGGCTTAATGAGTGGTGGGTTAGAGAGCTGGATGCAGAAACACCTCAAAGCGTGTGAAGTGCGGCTGGGTCTGCGCGAGTCAGCAAAATGCTCAAGCTGGGAATGGCGAGCCCTCCCCGCCGCCCCTCCGTCCCTTACACCCTCCTACCAAGGTATTTCCAGGGAATTCTCTATTCAAAAAGGGGGTCAGGAGTTTCCCTTGGCTTAATTTATATACAGCAGGCATGAAAGACATTATTTTGTCATTACTAACCTTTCTAAATTTAGTTTAATTCTCAGTCCACTTGAGGCCTGGACTGAACAAAAAGGATTGGCACTGTTACATGAACAAAGGCAGCCCATCGCTGTGTGCGTTTTTGGTTTTGTTTTTTTTTTTTTTGAAACAAGCTTTTGCTAGGTTGCCCAAGCTGACCTCAAATTTGTGATCCTCCTGCCTCTACCTCCAGAGCACTAGGATTACAGATATGGGCTACCGTGCCCAACTTATCTCTATTCTTAAATGAGCATGGCCTTCTTCCAGAACCTTCTCTCTCTCCCTCCTCTTCTTTCCTTCCTTCCATCTTTGTTTCTTTCCTCCCACCCCACCTTGTTTTGAAATAGCACCTCCCTACGGAGTCTAGAATAGCCTCAAATGTCCTTGATTCCATAAACTTCCTGCTGAAGCTGTGGCCTCCATAGCAAGCACTATGGATACACAGTGCTGTACCCAGCCCAGGATCATTTTTGCCTGGTGGTTGCTAAATTAAATTATGCCTATCTTCTTTTTAGACGATTAAAAGAATTGAAAAAATAAGAGAAATTTCCAGAGCCTTTGAGGGAAGCTCAGCACTATGTTGCTTGATCTCATGGAAATTCTGATTCTTACTGTTTGTACTTGTTACCAGGAAGCAGACACACCATTCACAATGATCTCTAGGGAAAGCCAGGTTCAACGGCATTCATTCCATATCTGGCCACCTGAATGTGATTGGCTGCTAAAGCAAGGCAATGGTTGGTTCCCTGGAAGTTTTCCCATTAGATTTTAACAAAACCATCCAGTTTTCACAGGGTTTCTTCTTTGATTTCCCTACCACCCATGTATGCAACTAAATGTTAAGGAACTCTAATTAAAGTGTAATTAATTAGATTGATGGGTATAAAAGCCAACTAATTCTTCTTTCTATTAATAAAGCAATAATCCTTGAGCTTGTGGTCATGGTGATCACTCACAGTCCACCTTGTCACCTGCAGACTCTCCAGATACTCACCCAGGTAGGTATACCGCCTGCTCATAATCACATCATCGTTCAGTTTATAGTATGTGTTGTCCGTGAGATTCAGCACCTTGACTGTCCCAGCCCAATAAAATGAGCCTGGGGCACCCATGACCACCAGCTCCTAGGGGAAAAATCCAAAAGGAGACAGAGAGAGTTAGTTGATACGTTGACAGCCGCAGTCACGGCAAAAGAGAGTTGAGCATTGACATACAGTGCCTCTCTATGGCAGTGACACATACGGTCCCAGATCCTGGGCAATCTGGACTCTACCATGTAGCCAGGATTTTCAGACCTAAAGATGAGATTACTAAGCAAGGGGAGAGAATGAGTGACAGACCAAGTCCCTGTTTTGGCCATCAGTGAGGCTTCATGGACACTCCCTAACCCCCAACACACACACACACACACACACACACACACACACACACACACACACACACACACACACGTTCATCCTAAGATAAAACACGGAATGGTGAACAATTGATATTGTTCCTAAATCATGTGACTCCAGGAAACAGTGCTCAAGAGAACACAGCAACATCACACCTGGCATGGTGGGTCACTCCTATAATCCCAACAGTCAGGAAATGGAGGCTGGAGGATCAGGAGTTCAGGGCCAGCCTTGACTACATAGTGAGTTCAAATCTAACCTGAGCTGCATGAGATGTTGTCTCAATAAAAATATTGGAGTTAAATGGCTCTGTTGGTAAAGGGGCTTTTGCAAAAGCCAGACCACCCAAGGTCCAACCCCAAAACTCAAGGTGGAAAGAGAAAACTGATTCCTGAAAGTTGTCCTCTGACCACCACACATGTACTACCCCAGGAACACCTGCATGCATGCATCAAGTGTGTGCATATATATACACAATAATAAATAAGTAAAATTTTAAATATGGAAAGAAGGTCCCTAGAGGGTGGGAGAGCACAAAGAGAGAGGGAAGGTAGAGAAGACTGATGGCTGAAAGAAATAACAAAAACAACTTTCATTCAGGAAAAAAATAAAATCTAATTCTTTTGTTAAAAAAAAAATACAACATGCACACATGTGGAGCACATACACACACATAGACAAACACTCAAGTGAGTCTTTAAAAAGAAAAACAGCTCTATATAGTAAAACAAAAATATAGGCACTGAGAGACAGTCCTGGGGTACACTTGAGTTTTTACTGAGATTATAAACTTTTTGAATAACATATCTGTATGACTACACAGACACAAACCAGGCAGCTGGGTCTCCGTGTGTTTATGGTCCCTTCCTCCATTGGCCACAGGGCTTTGGGAAGCCCTCTTCTCTTCTCTCCATCCTATCCTTTCTTCCTTTATAGACAGATCACCTCCCTAGTCACCAGGAGAAGGTGGTGCAAGGCACAATCACTCACCCATCCACTCACCCATCCACTCACTCTCCTCACACTGGTACGAAAACAGTGCCAGTTCTCAAAGTGTGTGTGAAAGGCAAGCCACGGGTTCATGAGAGGAGAGAGACTCTTCCTGGCCTCGTGCTTAAAAAGGAATGTGTAATCAATGCCCAAACACAAAGGGCACTGGAGAGCATGAGTGATGCCCTCAGGACCAGTTGTATACACAGTGTGGAATTCTCTTCATCTGCAACTTGTTCTGAGCAACAGCAGGAGACTGCAAAGACTCTGCAGGGCCCCGGGTGAGGGACACACTGTTCGCCTGTGATTTGGATTCATCCAGAAGAAACACTCAGTAGATAGTTAATATCTCCTGCTGCCTCTCAAGTGTCACAGAGTACATAAACACAGTCACCTCCTTCCTTAAAAACCGTAAAAGATGGCTGGAGACCAAGCTGGTTTGTAAAGCGCTTGCCACAGATGCATGAGGACCTGAGTTCAATTCCCAACACCCACATAAAAATTCAGGCATGGTGGCATGCGTCTGGAATGCTATCGTGGGGAGGATGAGACAGGCAGCTCCCTGGCGTTCACTGGTCAGCCAGCCTAATCAGCAAACTCAGGTTCATTGAGAGACCCTGACTCAAAAAAAAAAAAAAAAAAAAAAAAAAAAGGTGAATGGCTCCTGAGGAACAACGGCACATGAGGCTGACTTTTGGCCTCTATAGATGCATGTACACATGCGTACACATATGCACATGTATGTATGCACATGCACACACTAATAATAACAATGAAATTGAAAACATGAAGACAAAACTATTTTTCCTCCTTCCTTCTTTTAGTCATCACGCTGTCTATCTCATCTCAGCCCTACTGGCAGATGCTGCCAAAGCTGTGGCCATCCTGGCTGTATTCAGGGGAGTCACTGACTTCCTGGAAGCCCTCGTGTTTGGCTTTTCCTATTTCCTGTGAGTGGTGGCTGGGTCCTTCTTGGTGCATTTCACAAATGTCAGAACAATGTGATCAATTCTAAGTTCTCTCTCACACAAATACATGCAAGTAAAAGACACAGTTGACCAAATCCAACCCCTCAATAAACAGTGTGTGCCTTTGCCCCAAGATTCCTCTAAGGTACAAGGTCATCTGGATATGCCCGAAAGGAGCTGCCAGCCTTTGTTGGCCACCAGGCAGCACAGCATCTACTATTAAATCTGAGCCAAGGAATATCACCTGACATCTCCATGGTGGGCTGGTCCTTCCTTGTCTCCTCTAGAAGCTTGGAGGATGTCACCTCTGATATTCTAGTCTACAAAAATGGCTAGCATTGTCCTTTGTCCTCAAGGACACCGGGCATCATAACTCAAAGACGATTGATGACCTCAGGGGCATTGACCCACAGGTCAGTCTCAGGTGGGAACACTCTGGCCCAACATGGCCGCATCCAGCAGGCTACAGCTCACAGCAGTGGCAGAGGGTAGAGGCCAGCAGGAGGGCAGAGGAGGGGCATGGGGCCTGCCTGACCCCTCCAACTACATTTCCTGTTCAGTTGCAGAGGGCAACTGAAGTTCCAGAAATGAGGGAGACAGAGAGTTCAAAGACCTGCTGTTTACAGGGGCCCAGAGCCTGGGAACCAAAGCTGAGGCTGAGGCACAGGCAAGCCAGGAGACAACGGCCGGAGTTGGAAAACTATACGGCTGGGCCTTCCCACCAGAGCCGTCCACCCTCTCCTGTGCTCTGGACACTCAGTCCCTACAGAGCCATGGAGGCAAATGTCAGGGCACAGAGGTTATCTTGGGCTCCGAGTCCCCTTCTCTCCTCCTTCTGGTCACCCTTAGTTCACACTGCTGCCGGGCCTCTCCTGCACTGCCCTGGCCTCCCCACCCTTTGCAAGTCCTCCTGTCCAGCTCCAATGTCCCACCCTCTCCAACTTACCAGCTGATGGGGTCCAAAAGATACATCTCCTCCTCTAACCCCCAGGAATCCTTGTCCCTCAGTTCCCGGTCAAAAGCTTAATGAGTTCTGATTTGTACCATGAATCAACTCTCCTCTGTCCTGAAGGGGAAATATCTCCACACCGCCCCATGCTGAGTCACCCTAACTCTGCCTGTGGGCAGCCTGTGCCCAGGAATATTCTAGAAGCAGCTCTCTGAGTAGCTCAATACCTCACCCTTAAGACTGAAAACAGAATATATCAAAGTTCAATTGTTGGATGCCTCCGGGAGAGCTGTGTGGAGCAGGCTCTAGCGCACAGGGCCTTGTACGCTATGCCACAGTGAGAATGTGCTGTGTCCCGGCAGCAGCCATGGCTATGTGTGCAGGAGGGGGTGGGGCAGTCGATGAGGACAGAGAGGCGGGGGGCCCAGGAGGCTGTGGACAGCGCAGCTTAGATTTCATCAAAAGCAGATGGGAAGACACTGGGCATCTGAGCAAGGAGAACCATGATGTCTTTGCTGTCTGTAGAGGGTGGGTCCGAGGCTCCGGTTGGGAGGCCAGACTTGGGGAGGATGGCAGGGGTTCTGCAGTGGGGAGGGGGGATTCAGAGAGAAAGCGTGTCTCTGTGAGTGGCTGTGGACATGTGGGATGGCAGAGAGGGAGGCAGGAGGAGATCTCATTTTAACTTCAACTGCCGCAACGAACTGTGGCACCAATCCCAGGACCAGGCATGGAACGAACTCTGTGTAGACCAGGCAGGTCTGTCCTTGTGACATCCCAACAGAACTTGGTATCCATGCTTAAGAGCCGTGCAAATGTGATAAATCAGTTCGCAAGAGTGAATTTTACATTTTAAATACGTTTGTATTTTGTGTTGGGCCCCACGGTTTGAACATCACTAGTACAGAGTCAGGAAAGGGTGCTAATGTGAACGGGCGTGGCTTGCTGGGGGAGACAGGGTTGGAAGCAAGGCACCTGGTGTTCACTGTTCCAGAGTGCAGCTGATGAAACTCTTGTCTTCGTTTCGTCTGGACTAGCTACCACATCACAGACTGTTTTCTCTGACTGCAGAGAGCATCTCTGAGAGCCGGGGGGACAGTTCCACTCCTGACTCTGAGCTGTTTAGGAGGATAGCCCCAGAGCAGAGAGGACTCTTTCCTGCCCCCTCAACGTCACACATGCTCCTCCAGGAGGGAAGGCACAGGGTCCTGAGAGTCAGGCCTGGGCAGTGTGGAATCAGGGGCCTCTGTCTTCCATGGAATAGGAGGCCATGGGGTCAGAATGACAGGATTCACTTTGCAAAATCCCTCAGGCTACTGGGCAGAAAACATATGGCTCCACTCAAGAAAGGACCCAGGCTGGAGTGAAAAAAAAAAAACAAAAAACCTACACAAGCGTGGCAGCTGCACTACACTGAGAATTCATTAAAGACTGAGCTGTAGGCTTTAAAATGGAAGAATTTATATTATGTATATTTGACCATGATTTAAGTGGGGGGGGGAGGCTTTAGAAAGATGACTCAGCAGTTAAGAGTGCTTGCTGCTCCTCTACAAGACCTGAGTTCAGTTCCCAGCACCCACATCAGACAGCTCACAACCAACTGTGACTCCAGCGCCAGGGAATCCGATGCCCTCTTCTGGCCTCTGTGTATACTGCGCTAACACACACACACACACACACACACACACACACACACACACACACACGCACATGCACATACACTCACACATACACACTTATTTTTTAAAAATTAAGGATTATGGGAGACGATTAGGGTCAGTGAGTCAGCAAGGGGTGCTGGTGGCTTTTGTAGAAGCACCGTGGCCGTCGCCAGGTGAAGCGATGATGGAAAGGGCAGTCATCTGGGATGTGTTCTAGGGGTTAAACAGGACTCAGATGAACTTGGGGTGCAGAGGGACTTTTGATGTTTGGCCTGAACAAGTGCATGGATGGTACTGTTGCTTGCAAAGCCAAGAGGGGGATGGCATGTGGCTGGCTGGGGACTGCAATGGCCCAAAGCTTGACCACCTGAGCTCGATCCTGGAACACGCAGGGTGGGAGGAGAGAACTCACTCCTGAAAGTTGTCCTCTGATCTCCACACACGAGCCATGGTATGTTCACCCAGACACATACACACAAAATACAGAGATGTAGTTTTAATAAAGAGTGCCTAAAAATGTCCTAGCAGTCAAAAATCACTCTGTTCCTGTCCCTTGGGCACATTCCAGAGGAGAAGCCTTCAGAATTCCAGGGATGGAAAGCCTGATGTGTGTAACATTGAGTCTCTCTGCTAAGGAGGGGAAGCGATATGAGGTGACACCCAGGTGACTGACATACAAGCAAACTGCTGTCAGCTCCTTCCATAGATCTCAGGCCAAGTCAACTCCGTAGAAATCTCCCCATGAGCCAGGCCAGCCCCACACCCACATGGTCCAGGCTCAGCTGGTACCCTTCTTCAGGTTTAAAGGCCCCTGGTAGAGACATGAGAATCTACTCACTTGGGGCTCAGCTGCCCGGGACACCAGAAATCCCATCATCTCCAGGGACCACCCACCACAATATGGAAAGGACCAAACACCAAGAAGGGCAGAGAAAGAAATGCCACATGGCTGACACCCACCTCAGTGAAGAAGCCTGCCATCCCGGCCTGGCAGGAGCCATGTTCCTCCCCATACTTCTTCTTATACTCTGGAGGGAGGGGGAGAAAAGCAGACCACAGCCATGTCAGTGTGTGCCAGGCATGTGCGGATCTGACCACGTCCCCCGCACCTCTGTGGGCTGGGCCCAGGGATGCCGCCCCGGCTGAGGCACAGGAATTCACCAGACCAGGCTCTGAAGCCATCAGGTAGCCAGGCTGCCAAGTGCCTCAGAGGATGACCTCCATTCATGAGAGAAAAAGGAGTGACAGACACTGTCATTAGCCAGGAGGCTGGTGACAGTTACTCCATTGACTTCGGGGAGGACTGAGGTCCCGAGAGGGCCCGGGGAGCTAAAACAGGATTCAGGAACGGAACACTGTGGACATTCCCATGGGGAGCCCCCTGGAAGGAGGTCAACGCTCCCAGAGAGCCCCTGGCAATCTGCCTTCTCCTGGGCAACTAGAAGCAAGCCACCCTCCTGTGGGCTGAGGAAGAGGAAACCGGCCCCAGCGTGTGGTCACACTCTTGAGGTGTGTGTAGCTAGTGCGTGCAAACACCTCAGCTGCCTTGTGTGGAAGAAACAATCAGAGCTCCTGGAGCCAAAAGAAAACCGAGTCGGGGCTGAGGAGTTAGCTGAATTGATAAAAATGTTTGTTTGGGAACATGAGGACCTATGCGCAGGCCCCAGAACCCATGCTCCCAAAAAAGTGCAGCATGTGCGCCCTCGTAATTCCAGTGCTGGGGAGGTGGACATGGGAGGACTCTGGATGTCTGCTCCATGAGACACAGTCAGTGAAGGACACTGTCACACAAAACAAAGAAGATGGCACGTGAGGTCGACCTTTGCAGGAGTGCACAAATGTGCACGCACGAAACACATGAACACAACTGAACATGCACCCACATGAAACACATAAACACAACTGAACATGCACCCACATGCACACCATGCACTACTTAGCATGGGAGGACATGTTTGTCGCTGTTTTACTATTAAGGCATGCAGGAAGAGAGGGAGGCTACCCGAGGGCTGCTTAGCCGGCTCCAGGCTTTGCCTCTCTTCCTTCCCATCATCAAATCAATTCTCCTGAACTTAGAAACTTATCTCTCCATTCAGGAACAGGCAAGAAAACCCGTTCTCCGAGAGATGAAGTCAGTCGCCAAGGGTCACACAGCTACTTCACACACAATCGTTTACCGCTGTGGTACAAAGTGAGTGATTTTGCAAGATCAAGAGGTTGACTGACTTTGTGACGTCATCTCAGGACCAAAGAGTAGGAGGTGGAGACTGAGAGGGCCCTCGAGTGTCCCCAAGGATGTGGCAATAACGCTGCCAGAGACGTTCAGGCTGGGGCTGACCAGTGTTCACCTAGTGACCCCCACACTGTCCCCAAGGCTCTCAGTGATTCTCTAGCATCATTAAAGGCAATGGAAATATTTTGTGAAAGACTAAATAAATAACACAAAGAAACAATGAAGCTATGATTACAACAGGACAGGCTTCCTGAAGCTCCAAGTGTGTGCTCCAGGCGGAGGGGGAAAGGCCTTGGGGAAATAAAGGGAGAAACTCAGTTTCCAACAACACACCGCAGAGCCTGTAACATTTTCCAGTAAGTGGCCATTAATCCAGTCTAAATTACAATGGAACATTAATTGAGTTTCTCCTCTCCCCTGTGAGGCTAAAATCAGTTCCTCCCGCCTTGTCCACTCACTATGAGGAAGACTCCCTGGCTGTCAAAAGCAGCCCAAAATCTCACAGTGGGGATGAGTGGAAGAGATGGTCAAAGAAACAAATCCTGCATCAACTGTGGGGTACAGAAATGATGCAAAGCAAAATTACCCACACAGCGCAATGTGGGACTAGAGAGAGGCTTAGCAGTTAGGAACACTTGCTTCTCCTCCAGAAGATCGGTGTTCAGTTCCCAGGACCCATGTTGGGCAGCTCACAACTGCCTGTAACTATAGCTCCGGGGGATGGCACATCCTCCTGTGGCACCTACACACATATGCACACACACACACACACACACACACACACACACACAAAATAAGTCTTCTTTTAAAAAATAGCACAGTAACAAAAAGGTCAAAATGTCCAATTTAAGCAGATACAAATAAAACCTAGAGTGTCTGATAAGTGGTTTTCACCTGCAGATGCTAACGCTAAATAAGCCACTGTAATTTCTACATGTGTGCGTGTGTGCGCCTGTGCCGTTTACACACAGGTGTGCAGGTAAGAACGAGGAGGCCAGAGGACAGCCCCCAACACTGCTCTTCAAGGGCCATCCACCTTTGTCTTTTGAGTCATGACCCCTCACTGAGCCTCAGGATCACCAGTTAGGCTAGAAGAAGCAGAGACTCGGAGTCTCCACGTCCCCGGGGCCGAGATGACAAGCCCGAAATGGCACGTCTGGAGTTTCATGGGCGAGCTTGCAGGCCAGGCACCCCGAACTGGCACATCTGGAGTTTCATTGGCGAGCTTGCAGGCCAGGCACGCTACCCACTAAGCATCTCCCTGCGACTGTAGCTCTAAAACATGAAACAATCAAGGAAGCTCGGACTTTAGGAGTCCACAGAGACCATCTTGCCTGACACAGCTCGGCCTTATAAATCTGACATGATAGCAATTATGTGCAAATGTTACACCTTTTAAAGCACCCCAAGTCTCTTTATAGCTTGGACTCTAAAGACAGTTCTCAGAGAAACATCACCATGCCTCCCTCAACCTCAAATCTCGAGGGTGTTCCCAACGCTGGGAGCTGATGTTTCTGAGAGGGCCCCATCCTGGCCTAGGCTAATGTCCTACGGGGCCAGTTGTCACTGGTACTCCAGCCTCAGGAGTGTGCTGCTTGGAGGACAGCTGCCACTTCTCCAAGCTGGCACCGCCCTACTCCAGGGCTGAGGGCCTGGGACACACCAGCCATGGCTGAGACATTTCTAAGGTTACCAGGTCTGGGCCTGCCCTCTCGTTAGGCTCCAGAGCGAGAATGAATGTGGAGGCCTTGCCTGGACCCCACTACTCAGAAATCCCTGCTAGAGGACAGGCCACATTCCCAGCCTCCCAGAAACCTCTGTGATGCAGCCATGAACTCTCCTGTCCCACCCTTCCCATACACACCCGGGGGCAATGGTAGCCTAGTTACTCTATTCTTGGAGGCCTCAGTTTTCTAGATGTCATAGGAATCTACAGCCTTCCAGACACCCCCTCAGCTTCTCTGCCCAGGTGACCTTGCAGGTAAACATAAATTATACACTTCCCATCATGAAGATGGCAAGCTTGTTGGCCTAAGTGTCCTCAGCACTAGCCTGCATTTGCCTGACTACATTTGACTGAGACCCATGAAGAAATAAATGCACAAGGGCCAGGCATGGATGGTTCTCCTGCTGACAAAGTCCTGAACTTTGAAATCTCTCTGCAGCTGCTAGCCTTCTTATCTACCCTTCCCACCTCCAACCAGCTAGGCTCCCAGAATGCCATTCAGCACTACTTGAAAAGGCTTTGTTCTCCGTGTACTAGGAATCACCAATTCTCCAGCCAATGCTACCACTAACCCAGAGACCTAAGGACATAAAAGGTCATTCTAAGAAAGGAAAGATCTGCTGGATGGTAATGGCTCACACCTTTAATCCCAGAACTTGAAGACAGGAGGCAAGGGAATCTCTGTGAGTTCAAGGTCAGCTTGGTCTACAGAGCGAGTTCCAGGATAGCCAGGGCTACACAAAGAAACCCTATCTTGAAAAACAAAATGAAATATAAAGAAAAAGAAGGGAAAGACCCACAGCACAGATGTTTCTGGGTTTTCCACACTGGTTCTACCTTGGGTAGGTCTGTGTTCTTTATAGGACTCAGGAGAAGCAGGACAGAGCATCCATCTTTTCAATCCATGTCCACCCTTGTGACCTTCACTGACTATCTCTGAAGACCTGGGAGCAGCCAGACAGCCACAGATGGGACAACCCACTCCCCAAAGCTACAGTAACGGGAAGTCATCATGCCTGCGCTCATGGCCTCTGGGGCAAAGCCAAGCCCTCTGAAGCAGAACGAGCAGCTTTCCTGCAGGACCCCAAAGCACCCACCTGTCTTGGGGCTCTGCAGCATCAAGCCACGGGGGCCTGAACTCCCACTGCTAAGACCAGACACCCCACTCCTTTTCAGGAAAACAAAACAAGACACAGCATCATGGTGACTAGGGATGTAGTTCAGTTGGTAGAGTGAGTGTGTGCATACTAAACCCTGGGTTCCATCATGAGCTGGGCATGGTAGCACATGCCCATAATCTTAGCACTCAAGTGGTGGAGGCCGGAGGATCAGAAGTTCAAGGTCATTCTGGGTAACATGAGGCTCTAGGTCTATACTAAACAAATTCAGAACCAATATCTTACAGACACTAAGGGTCTGTCTAGTATATAGAGGGCTGGGCTACTATATTCAAATACTTAAAATCTTTATTTAAATAAAACCTAAACACTTGACTTTGCTTGCCTACTCTTGAGTAGAAGGAATGTCCTATGCACACAGCTATGGAAGTGGGCTGGGTAGAGCCAAGGACATGGGGCTGGCCCAAGAAGAGCAAATCCAAGAAACGTGAGTCACTCCCGTCTCCATGGAGCAGTCCAGGAAGCACACAGCAGGGGGATCCAGGAGGAGCTGGGGTGACCTCCAGCCTCCCGTGTTCCCAGGAAGACCCTTCTGTACTCCATCACAACGGCAGTTGGCCCCAGCGTCTGGGTGCTCCTGGCCTTGCCCACTTAGTCTCCAGCAGTCCCCACAGTCACGGCCACACAGAGAGGACTCAAAGAGGCAGAACTGTCTCGGTTACAGAACAAAACATTTGTCCACCTCACAGACAGGACAGAAGCAGGCTCGTCACAGTAGCCTGCCTTCTCTGTATGTGCCCAGCTGTCTGACCGGGGGAAACTGAAGCCGCTAAGCAAATACAGCCTGGCCTAGGAAGAGGACCTGGAAGGGGCGGAGGCCTCTCTGCTGCAGGCAGGTTTGATATGCTTGGCTAGCACCACACACTTTAATTCAAGTCCTGGGCTCCTCCCTCCAAAGCGGCTGCTTTCACAAACCCTGCCTAAACAGAGGCAATTCCAAGATGAGGAGAAACATGGGCTTCAATACCCGCAGCAGCAGCCTACCCTGAAGCTATGAATTGTGATCGACATTACAAACCCACAGAACTGCATGCTAGGGTAAGCCCTTAGACCGACACAGAACAAGGTGTGCACACATTCTTCATAGGAGCTCACTTCTGACCACATGTTGAAGGAAATGTGATTTTCCAAAGCCAAGGATTTCTTTTCCTTTTATTTTTTTTGCATGTATTAATTACACATCATTTGAAGTTTCATAAAGACAATTGCTTTGGGTATATTATGTACTTTGATATATTCATCTCCCCTGGTCTCCTTCCTTCCTTCAGTCTCTCTTGTGCTTTCAGATAATACATAGTCATGTATATAACTGTGTGTGTGTGTGTGTGTGTGTGTGTGTGTGTGTGTGTGTGTGATGTGTGTGATCAAGGAATGACAAATGCCTTAATAACTGAACACTAAACAATGATTTTGGAATCGATGTTTATAGGTATACAGGTGTGTATATAAAGAATTCTAGGACCTAGTTTGTGGCTGTGATAAAAACACTGGCCTGAAATAGCTTGAGAAGGAAAGGTTTATTTCTTCTTACACTTAACAGTCCATCATGGAGGGAGGCTGAGGCAGAGACACAGACAGGAACCGAAGCAGGGAGCATGGAGGAGCGCTGCTGACTGGCTTGCTTCCCGGGCTTTCTCAGGATCTTTCTTCTACAGCCCAGGAGGATGCCCGCCCAGGGATGGCACTGCTCACAAGGGGCTAGACCCTCCCACATCCATCAGCAACCAAGAAAACTCCCCCAAACTTGTCCACAGGATGATCGGATAGAAGCCACACCTCAACAGAGATTCTTTCTGCCTAGTTATGTCTACGTTTGTGCTAATTTGACAAAAACTATGACAACCCACAATTAAGAAAAAGCATGCTGTTCATCTTTATAAGTCTGGCTTATTTCACTCACTCTGAAGATCTCAGGCTCCATCCATTTTGTATTAAAGCAGAATTTCATTTTAAATGGCCCAACACATATATGTGTGTGTGTGTGTGTGTGTGTGTGTGTGTGTGTATGTATGTATGTTAGTTGTGTGTATATTTTATATATATGAAACTATATACATATATAAAGCTTTCTGTATGTAGTCTTTTGATGGGCATCTAGTCTGTCTTGTATCTTGGCTCTTTGAACAGGGCCTCAAAGAACATGGACACGCCGATGTCCCTGGGGAATCCTGACTTAGAGTCCTTCGTGTGTACAGCTAGGAACAGGAGAGCCTACTCATAGGCTAGCTCTATTTTCAGCCTTTGGTGAAGCTAGTGTGTAGGTGTGCCCGTGTGTGCCCGTGTGTGCCTGTGTGTGCCCGTGTGTGCCGGTGTGCCGTGTGTGCCCGTGTGTGCTGGGGTGTGCGGGTGTGCCTGTGTGTGCCCGTGTGTGCCCGTGTGTGCCCGTGTGTGCAGATGCCCTTGCCCATGTGGTCACACGTGGAAGCCAAAGGTTTACTTAGGCATCTTCTCCGAACACTTTCTACTATTTTTGACAAGATCTCTCAAGGAACTCAGAGCTCACTGATATGGCTAACATGGCTGGCGAGTGACCCCCCTGGCAGCTGCCTGTCTCTGTCCCCGGTCCCCACACTCGGGTTACACACATGCACCACTACACCTGGTCTTTCCTGGGTCCTGGGGATCTGAAGTCAGCCCATGCCCTCACAGCAAGTACACTAACCCCAGAGCCTTCTCCTGCTCTAAATTAGTCTTCTTAACACACTGACCTCACAATCATTTTTCTAGTTGTTCTTAACTCAGCTAGAAAATAACCTATCAGGTCTAGCCTTAAATTATTTCCAAACATCACCAAGGAGCGATAAATCTCTTAGTAACTGAAAATAAGGCAGAAATTTAGGAGTCTGTGCTTACCAGCAGACGGGTCTTCAGTAATAAACAAGTATTTACCTCCCCCAAAAGGAAGAGAGGATTAACTACCTTCCATTCTATGCACTTCCGTCTACATGGGAAATAAAGAACAATGCTATAAATAGCAAGGTTAGAGAGGAAGAGGGAAAAGCTTATCTAAACCATTCCTGAGGAGGCTGTGGCAAGTCCCGAAAGCTGACTGAATAAAGCAATTAAAAAAAGAAGAGTATCTGAAGAGGAGAAAAGGGCGATAGAGAACATTTAATAGTTTTGACCTTTTGCATCCATTTTACAGATCAGGGCGCCATTGTTCACAGCCTGCGGTTTACCTACAGCCACAGGGCTCATTAGCCTTGGTCAGCAGGGAAGGGCGGGGCTGCTGGCCTCTCACCCACTTCTGCGACCTTTCACGCTCGCTCTTCCAAAGGAAGGTTCGCCATCACAGACAAATGGGTTGTTTAAAATGTGGTATATGGCTACAATGGAATAGTATTCTGCCCTGAAATGGAAAGAAATTTTGATACATTCTACTACATAGAATATACTCTGAGGCTGCTGGGCTAAACGAAGTTAGCAAGTTACTTATTTGTGTACATATTGGATGATTTCATGTGGATGAGGTATCCAGAGTAAGCAAACTCATGGGGAAGTGGGCCGGTGGTTGCCAGGGGCTGAGGAGGAAAGAGATGGGGAATTAGTGTTGACTGGGAACAGATTCAGATGGGAACCATGAAAGAGAGAGGCAGTGGGACAGCTGCTCAGTGCGAACTGGATTGGGACATACTTCAAAAATGGTTACAATGTGGTTATGTTTATTTTTAACAATAAAAATTACAAGGAAAGGAGCCGGAGAGACGGCTCGGCTGGTAACAGCAGGTACCCACTGGAGTTAGATTTCCAGTTACAGGGGATCCAGCGCCCCCTCTGGCCACCACAAGCACTGCACTCACATGCACATACCTACCTACTGACACACGTGCACAATTAAAAATAAAATGAATATCTTTTAATTACAAAAAAAATAGAATTTTAACCCATTAATAGTTGCTTCCTCTCAGGATCTAGCAAGCAAGATTCTGCCTCCTCCCACTCCAGAAGCATCATCAAGAAGGCTGCATAATAACATGTGTGTGGTGTTCAGCTTGGTACCCACTGGGTTCCGTTTCCTCTCTCCAGAAAAAGCAGCCCTGGGCATAAGACAGTCACATTTCAGTAAGAGCTCCAGCTGAGACCTAGATAGAACTCAGTGTTGTGGCTGAAGCAATCAAACTCATGAAACAAGCAGTGACGAACAGCCGAACTACCAAAACTAAATGTGGCCAAGGTTGTCTGCCCTCCGGAACTGCAGGGCTTGTCTCTAGAGTACATCTAACATCAAAACAAAACCTGAAGCATGCCAACGGAAAAGGGCCATATGGTAAGACCTACGCTGCACTGAAAAGGCCAACAAGTCTCCCTGTGCTTAATACATCTTTAATAAGACCTCCATCAGCTTCCCCTGAACCTCATTTTCTCATCTCTTCAACTTGGCTGTGAACCCTGACCCCAGCCAGGCAGGGTGATACTGCACTTGTAGCATCCAGGAGACAAAGCCAGGAGATCACACGGTCCAAAGCCAGCTTCACTACATGGAGCTCCAGGGCAATCAGGGCCTACACAGCAGGACTCCGCCTCATAAAACTACAAGAAAAATGCTGAGCCCAAGACGATGTGATCATAAGTATGATCACAAATTCAAGAGCCTATCCCAGCTCCCAGCACCCGATAGGTATTTAATAATTGTCAGGTGAATTCCAGTCTAGGCGCTTCCCAGAGAACATTCCTCAAGACAGCCACACAGTCAGGCACTTTTAGGATACAGCCTTGGAAAATGTGGACATCTGTACATTAGAAGATGTCATTTAAATAGTAAACCTGCACAATGTGTGGAAACTTATTTGATGTAGAGAATCTATTTTTGCCTCCAAAAGTCCTGGCTCCAAGAAGAAACTTAGAATTCTTGAATCCCAGGGTCATTTCCAAGACCGCGGACCTCCTTTCAGCCCTGACTATCCTATGGAGCCACTCTCCTTTTCTCGTGTGTGTGTGTGTGTGTGTGTGTGTGTGTGTGTGTGTGTCTATGTGTGTGTGTGTGTCTGTGTCCATGCCCATATGTGTGCACTCATGCATTTGGAGGTGAGATGCTAACATCAGGGGTCTTCCTCAGTCACCTTCACCTGATTCTGACACAGGTCTCTCACTGAACTTGTAGCTCTCCAGATCACCTAGGCTAGCTGGCCAGTGAGCACTGAGTGTCAGGGGTCCTCCTGCTTGGGCCTCTTCAGAGCTGGAACACAGGTGTGCATTTTTTTTTTTTTTTTTTTTTTTTTTTTGGTTTTTCCGAGACAGGGTTTCTCTGTGTAGCTTTGCGCCTTTCCTGGAACTCACTTGGTAGCCCAGGCTGGCCTCGAACTCACAGAGATCTGCCTGGCTCTGCCTCCCAAGTGCTGGGATTAAAGGCGTGCGCCACCACCACCTACAGGTGTGCATTTTTAAACTGGCTTTTTAAAAATGGGCTCTAGGGGACTGAGTGGGGTTCTCACGCCTATGCAGCAAGCACCTCACCAGCAGCGCCCTCTCTCCAACCCCAGGACCTTCTTCTTAACTGGACAGAATACCGAACAGCATCCTCTTGTTTGACTCACCATATTTATTTGAGGTAATGTTAAGCTCTTTGGAAAGCAGAAAGCCTTGTGTAAAAGCAGGGCTCATTATTTAATAAAACAGATGGGGTTTCTTCTTGAATTTTTAAATGGATGGGCTCAGCCCTTTACACTTCCTTCTAAAACAAAAGAAAAACCCACCCAAACCTCAACCGCTTTTGATTTGTAAATGGATCATGATTGATTTTTATCCTGTGTGGGGTCCTGGCCTTCAGCATTAAGGGAAGAAAACCAAATGTCTTTACCATCGAATGCCGTGGTCTGGTTCTTTCCCTGGGAATGACCACTGCTTAAGAAATGCACATGAGAAATAAAAGGCCTGCTGCCCTGAGAGTATGGCAGTCTTTAAAAATCAACTTTAAAGCACAACCAGATGTGATCGATTCAGACCCCTTCAATCTCAAACTTAAGAACGTTTACACACAACATCAGATCCTTTACGGCAACCAGGGCAGGGAACTTAACAAATGGATTACACAAATAAGACATTCACAGCTAGTTAAGGAAAGATAATCCAGGCATGGTGGCACACGCCTGTCATTCCAACAGCCGGGAGGAAGGCTGAGGCAAGGGGACAGAGAAGTTCAGACCAGTTCCAGCTTCATAGTGAGGCCTGACTCCATACAACCCATCATAGACCTTCCAAGGCTCTGCAGATCACTTTAACAGGACCCAGCTCTCCACCCTTAATTATCAGTTCACTAAAAACATCCACTGAATACCTTCTGAGGATGTTACATGACTGGAGAGTTAATCAGAAAATTCTCATTTATTGAGCTTGGGACTGCGTTAGGCAATTGAAACACCTCAAATCCCTTGTCAGGAGGTACCACTCTCCCCAGGGGAGGACACAGAAACTTTCCAAGCTTGTGCGAGATCACCTAACTGGAAAGGAGGAATAGACACCTGTCAATCTTGTGACTGTTGGGTAGCACCACATCCTGAGATACAGTTGGTACCATCATTGCTACTGACTACATTTCTTTCAAACGAAACAAACTATATTCATTTGTTTGTTTATTTATTCATTTATTTGTGGGGCAGGGCATGTGCACACGCTACTGCACAAATGTATGTGGAGGTAAGAGGACAGCTTATAGAAGTCAGTTCTCTCCTTCCACCACGTGAGGCCTGGTGCTCAAACTCAGGCTTGGCAGCAGCCGCCTTTACCAGCTGAGCGTCTCACTGGCCCTCTCACTGCACCTCTCAATCCATGAACACTCTGCTAATTTTACCAGGCTGCTCTCAAGTCACCCCAGACTCATGAGATTTTCCCCATAACAATAAAAAGATGGGTTGTTTGACGTCTCCCGCTGAGCTCTGGCTTCTTGCCTTGCTGGGTTCAAGGATAAAGGATAAAAGAAGTGTCTGTACTTGATTTTATCACATGTACTGACTTAATTTTGGGGAGGCTTAAAATACTCTGGCGTGGTGGTTGGAGACATAGTTGGGGGATCTGATACCTCTGACCTCCAGCCTCCAGGGGCACCTGAACTCACATGCACATACCCACACAGACACATGATTAAAAATAAATTCAAAAAGACATTCCTGGTGTATTTAACAGTCACTAATGTTTAATAGTGCTCACTCTATTTTTCTGGCAATCTCCCCAAGTCATCTCCCTTTGTTCTTATCTTCTCCCACACTCTGACAAAGATGGCATACGGGCATAATGATACTGTCCTCATATGACACCAATGTAAACTTGACGTGTTGCTGCAGGGATGTGCTGTGAGTTTATCTTACTTTATGCCCTACTCTTTTTTATTTCCAATTCCTTCTGTACTTCCTGGTTCCAACAGGATATTTTGGTAGCCTCTCCCATCCAACAGGAAGCACCTGAGAAGCCATGAGGAAAATGTCCTGTGCCAAACCCAAGACCAGTATTTTTTTAAGAAATCGAAAGCTTTAGGGACAGGAGAGATGGCTCAGTGGTTAAGGGTGTGTACTGCTCTCACAGAGAACCCAATTCAGGTGATGATTCAAAACCACCTGTAAATTCAGCTACAGGGAATCTGATGCCCCCTTCTGGCTTTCCTGGGCACCTTCACTCATATGCACACAACACACACACACACACCACACACACACACACACACACACACACACACACACACTTAAAAATAAAATCTCTCTGGTTTTTTTTTTTTTTTTTTTTTTTTTTTTTTTTTTTTTTGAGACAGAGTTTTTGTGTGTAGCCTGGCTGTCTTGGAACTCACTCTGCAGACCAGGCTGGCCTCGAACTCAGGGATCCACCTGCTTCTGCCTCTCGAGTGCTGGGATTAAAGGTATGTGCCACCACCTCTTAGCAATAAATTCTTTTTTAAAATACAAAAAAAAGCTGAAGACATTTTGGAACGGTGACCCACACAAAGAGACTTTACCAAGCTAACCTCCCACTCTTCCAAAGGTTGCATCGTGGACCCTTGGGAAACCCTACTAGGAGCTACCACAGTGGAACAACAGGGGGGCTTTCTGAGCACTGTCACCCCAGCTCTCTCATGAGCTCCCCATAACAACCGGAAGAGGAGTGGAGGCAAGCCGCCATCCACTCCCACTGCAGAGCAGGCAGCAGCTTTAACTGCGCCAAGGATGAGGCAGTGTGGCACTTTATCCTCCGTCAATCCTGCCTCAGCAGCTCCTGCATTCTGTCACCGTGGTACAGAAAGTGACCTGGAAGCCGGGTCTCTCCAGCCCCTGCCCTGTGCTGGCTGCTGTGACTTACAGCAGAGTTCCTCTGTCCCTCACTTCCCTGACTGATGCAGACTGTAAGCCTTAAGGAGATTTCAGTGTCCACAATCATACAATATTCCTGCCTTAATGGCTCCTTGAGCATAGATACAGCTCAAGCCCTTGGGGAGAGATGCCCAACAGAGCATGTATAGGTTGGGAATTCAATCCCACATAGTACCAATGTTCAAACATGAAGTTTCCTATGCTCTCTCCTGTAAGCGGAAGATTTCTGTTTTTTAATCCGATTTTTAATTATTGTAAAAAATAAGTTTAATTATGACATTTTCAAGTATGTAATTTTTCATATTCATGTGTGTGCATCTGCATATGTGGGTATACATGTTTTCATGGTGTGTATGTGTGTGTGCATGCATGTCAAGATCCAAGATTAGTGTCAGAAATCATCCACAAGTGCTCTTCTGCCTCTCAGTCAAACCCAGAGCTCATCACAACAGCTAGTCTCGCTAACCATTTTTCTGTGGGGATCCCTCTGTCTCTGCCTCCCAGGGTTGTGCCACACTCGCCTGGCGTTTGTATGGGGACCTGAACTCTGGTCAAAGTTCTGGTCAAAGCAGGCACTTTGATCGACTGAGCCACCTCCCAATCCCTCATACATGGATCAGTACACACTTGTATCCCTCCATCCCTCACACATGGATCAGTACACACTTGTATCCCTCCATCCTCACTCATCAACACACACCCTCCATCCCTCACTCATGGGTCAGTACACACTTGTATCCCTCCATCCCTCACACATGGATCAGTACACACTTGTATCCTCCATCCCTCACACATGGATCAGTACACACTTGTATCCTCCATCCCTCACTCATGGGTCAGTACACACTTGTATCCCTCCATCCCTCACACATGGATCAGTACACACTTGTATCCCTCCATCCCTCACACATGGATCAGTACACACTTGTATCCCTCCATCCCTCACACATGGATCAGTACACACTTGTATCCCTCCATCCCTCACACATGGGTCATTACACACTTGTATCCCTCCATCCCTCACACATGGGTCAGTACACACTTGTACCCCCCCCTCGCTACCCTCCCATGTCCCCTCCCCATTCCCACTGATCCCTTTCAGTCCCCACATGCTCCCTCTCTCTCTTCTTTACACCCCGATGCCCCATCGCCCTCTCTTCTTGGACTGTGTCTGTGGGATTTTGTCTATCTGATGCCTGTCAGGCGCTTAACAAAACTATATGGGCTCTGTTCCTGAAACACAAGTCAGTCACCTTACACTGATAATAAGTCTTGCTTAGTGCCTAGCTCACTGGCATAAAAGAAGTATATCACCATATGTAATATGCTCAGCATGTACCATGTTAGCAGATACATGCTAGACATTGCTCTAAGAAATCAAAAGTATGATCACTTAAGCTAGACACAGAATTTAAATCCTCATCCACTGTCACAGTGTTAATGAGAGATAGAACTTCAGACTCCGGCATCTGGGGTCCTGAGCTTTGTTCCAGCCACTGTGTGACTCACTCACCTTCCACACAGTGAATCACCGAATGAATTCTCCAACTTGCGTAATCATGCTTATCTGCATAACCATGCTTATCTCTCTGGACCTTGATACACCTCAAAAGCTCGTCTAGATGACATCTGAAAGGTTCTGTTAAACACTAAATGCTTCCATTGTCCTTAGCCATAATGTGATTCCCCACCTGGAACAGGGAGCTTGCGTCACTGAGATTTTCCACATTAAGAGAAAATAATGGTTGTTTTAGGAGCCCAAGTTGGTTTCATTTAGACCACAAAACAGGGAAGCAGAGGTCTCCAAAACCAACAGTACAGGCAAGGGCCCTCTCACTGTGGCCTGCCCCCACCTAATCCTGCCTCACCAGCCCAGTCTTCTAGAGAGATCTGAGCATCACCAGCCCTCTCATCTTACAGATCCAAGAACACAGAACCATTGTCCAGTTCTCAGTTTTCCTAAGCAGCTGCTCTTCATCCCGGGACTCCCTATACCAGCCCCACCCTTTCTGTTTTCTTTGCCAAAGTACAAATTAGAATGCGTGTCTGTCCTTAAGGAAAAAGTCAGGTGGGAGCAAAACCATCTTGCTAATTTCTTCTCTGGCTCCATCTGATCATTGTGGAGTCAAGAAATAACCAAAGCAAGAGAACTCAGAGTTCCTGGGCTGAGCCCTGCACCAGTTAGCTACCTCTGCATAACAACTGTGATTCTTCACGGCAAATGATAACGAATGCTGATCTCTCAGCTACAAGTAGAGGTCGGTCTGTTCTATGTGTTTGTGTTTTGGGACTAGTGAGCTGTGTGGGATTTGGGAAGTGCTGAGGTGGGTGGGTAGGAAACCGATATCCTGTCATGGTGCTCCTTGGATCCAACCCTTGACTAGATGACATTTATTATTCATTCATTCATTCATTCATTCATTCACTCAATTGAGACAGGGGCTCATGTACCCTAGCTGGCCTGGAGGATAAACATCCTGGGCCTCACGCATGCTCGGCAGTCCCTCGACCAGCTGAGCTCCACCCCTGACTATGTCACCACCGTTTTAAGATCAAGTTTTTCTTCCCATTAGGACAATATGGAGGTGGACAGGGCCAGAGTTCAGCCCTCCCGTCTGGCCAGCCTGAGCCAACCAATGCTGAAGCAGAGAAGGATGGCAGCTATGAATCTGGCCCATCTTCACACCAGAAGAGAGCCCATGCCTCCGGTCATGTCCCTGCTGGCCTTTCTGTAGACAACAGCTCACAGAACATCCTGCTTGGGCCTTCTGAGTTCCCAATAGTGTGGTGGCACTGTGTTCCCCAAAATATTGTGTACCCTAATAAACTTATCTGGGGTCAGAGAACAGAAAAGCCACTAGATACTTAGGATAGGCAGTGGTAGCACACGCCTTTAATCCTAGCATTCCAGAGGCAGAAATCCATGTGTTCAAGGATACAGCCAAGCATGGTGACTCACACCTTTAATTCCAGAAAGCGGGCCTTTAATCCCAGGGAGTGGTGGTAGAAAGCAGAAAGGTATATAAGGCGTGAGAACCAGAAACTAGAAGCAATTGGCTGGTTAAGCTTTCAGGCTTTCTAGCAGCACAGTTCAGCTGAGAGCCATTTGGATATGAGGACACAGAGGTTTCCAGTCTGAGGAAACAAGACCAGCTGAGAAGTTGGCCAGGTGAGGTAGCTGTGGCTTGTTCTGTCTCTCTGATCTTCCAGTGTTCACCCCAATAACTGGTCTCAGGTTTGATTTAATTAATAAGAACTGTTAAGATTCCTGCTACACAATAGTGTCCTGGGATTCCCCCGCATGAGACAAAAATAATTTACAATGTCCAGACAGTGTCAGAAATGCTCTTGATGACCACATGGGCAAAACCCAAGAAAGCTCAGGGAAGCACAAGGCAGTGTGGACCCAGGCCAGTGAGACCTCTTTTCCAACAAGTGAGAGACGACTAGAAACCAAGGAGCCTGGCACTTAGGGAGGGAGCTGGCTCAGGTCACCAGAACCAGACTAGGACAGGAGGGCATGCAGGCCACTGACATGCACCTAAAGCTCAGACTCAACGGGCTAAACAATGACTAAGTCTTGCCCAAGCATTTGCAGTTGTAAGCAGGGCACCCTAGAAGACCCCAAGTGCCCCTGTGTTCTCACGGCATATCCTGTGGAGCTCACTGGTCTCAGAAGGCAACATGTAAAATGGACCTGACTGAACCTGCAGCTAGAGCCCTCCAAGCTCTGCTGATCCTAGCCTGTGTGGAGTTATACAAGTGAAAAAAAAAATGAACCCATGTTTATTATTGTGTGACATGAAAATGTGTTGTTACAAAGTGATGGAAGACTGATACCAAGTGTTCCTCAGACCCGAGGACTGTGCCTCTGTCCAGTTGCAGGACACTCAGTGACAGTCAGAAGAAGGATGTCATAAGATGACTGGATAAGTTGGGCTGGGTGTTCAATTTCTGCCATATCACTGCTTTGTGGACACTGGACTGTCCCTTTCCCCAGCCTAGAACATCTAGGAGTTATGTGGGAGTCCAGTGATCATCCTGGCATTGCAGTGGTGCTGTGGACAAGTTCTTGACCTTTCTGAGAAGGGAACTCGGGTCCAGAAAAGGACAGTAAGTTTTCCAAGACCCTACAGCATTGTCAGTTCCAGGAACCTAAGGGAAGCTCTGGATTAGTCGGCTAAAGCTTGTCTCTGGGACTTCGTAAAGAGCACCGTGGGTTCTGTGGCAGAAACAGGCAGGGCCGGACAGGGCCTGGACCACAGTCCCCTTCGTAGTCGCCTCTTCCCTGGACATGACTTTGATGCCAGGATCGATCTCAGGACAGATAACCCCACTCTCATGTCAGCGTGTGGAAAGCCAGGGGAATGCTCAGGTGGTGGTGTGGAGGGACAGGGCTGGGGGCGTCTGGAGCTCCCCAGTAAGGAGGGCACTGGGGAGGACCGAGCCACACTCACCTTCATAGCAGGGGATCAGCACCCTGCCTTTGGCCTGGAGGTTGGACGGGATGAGGTAGCAGAATCCGTGGGGCAGGATGTGGTCCGTTTCATAGTAGATGTTCTTCCAACGATGGGCACAGGCCTAAAGGACAGAGAGGGAGCGAGAACGAAAAGTTCACACCAAGGTGTCAGAAAAATGGAATGAAGGAGAATCAGCTCCAGGGAGGCCCCTGGGAGAAGAGAGATGATGAGTTTGAAAAGAAAAGACTGCCATGGCTGAAACTGAGCGTGGGGTGGAAGGAAGGAAGACAGCTGACTGAAGTGAGAGAAGCCGTTTCCAGGCAGAGGGCAGAGAGTGGCACCAACTCTCCACCCCGGGCACGAGAGGAAGAAGGTTCCAGAAAGAGGAGCATTTGGTGCAAAGTACATGAGAATTGAGATAGGTTTGGAGGTTGCGGGGGAAGAACAGTGAGTAGGAAGGTCTAAAGAGGGCGAGGGTGCCAGGCCCCTCAGGGGTGGGGGGTGGGGAGGATGGAAACAGCTTCCGCAGGTGTGTGGTGGGGTCCTATTTACAGTCTGGAAGTTTCCCTTACTTGCCATGCGGACTGCAGGTAGACAGGATGGAAGTGGGCAGCCCTGGGAGAGATGCTGCTTGCCTGGACCACGACGGCATGGAAACGAGAGAGGGGAGGTGAGAGCTAACAGAAGGGAGGAAGGGCAGGTGACGACAAGGCATTGGGAAGAGGAGAAGGTGACAAGGCATTGGGAGGAGGAGAAACTATTCTCTGACTTTACCTGCAGACACTCAGCACGCACCTCCTTAACTGGAAGTCCTTCTGGTGTTGAGTAATACATATCTCAACTGAACACTTAACGAGCTTTGCTAAGTGCACACCACTGTGTCCCCAAACCCTTAGTAAAGATGGCTCCCCAGTGCCAGGCAGTGGTTGCCTTCCACAGGCTAGTCAGAAGCAGCCCTGTGAGGCAAGACCTAAGACAAGAAGGAGTGGCAGAGTGCGGAGCAGAGGGAAGGCTCAGGGCGGAGGGTAGATGAAGCCGAGTGCCGTGTAAATGAGGCTATGAGGAGAAGTTGGGGCAGGTGGCCCCCAGCCAGCTTTCCAGAGTAGCTTTTCAGTGCTGGCGGCAAACTTCTAAGGAGACACTGATGCTGACCAATTTCTATTACGAGAACCAGAGCCACCAGCCAGAGCTCAGACCTGGCTCATCCTGTCCTGCAGAATGTGCTCCCTGCTTTGTGCTGGGATGTGACCTCTGGTGTGACCTCTTTGTGCTGGATGTCACCCTGGGGCTTCTCCAGGGGAAAGGTACCAGGCTTAGGGGGGATGCACAGCCCAGCCCCCTCCTTCTCCTGAGTGAGAACCACTTACTCTGGTATCAGCTCACTTTGTTCTGGACAGTGGACGTGTTTTCTTAAAATAATGAACTTGAAAATAAAAAGAGACTCTAATGTCTTTGTAAGTGTAAAATAGTCAGATTCTAATGTCTTATTTTATTATTATTATTATTATTATTATTATTGTGTGTGTGTGTGTGTGTGTGTGTGTGTGTGTGTGTGTGTGTGTGTGTAGACCAGACCTCAACCTCAAGTTTCATTCCTGAAGATATCTTCTATCTAGTTATTTTGTGACAGAGTCTTCATTTTTACCTAGAACTCACCAATTCAGCTCTTCTGTCCTCCAATCAAGCTGCCACCAGGGACCCTGACAAGCCACTCTGCCCAGAGGCAAAAGAGGGCACACTCACCATGACACACTCAGCATGACATTGGAGATCTGAGCATGCCCACATGTGTGTCTGAGATAGTCAGTGACAGATCAATCAGCTGCCACTCCTACTTCACACTGTCTTCTTGCCTCCCCATGTGATCCTTGTTTTATGCAAACAAACAAACAAAACTCCCACACATTTTTTGTTTCTCAATAGATGAAATCAGCATGCAGTGAGAAACAGGAAAGACCATGAGGATAATTACCTCACACTTCCACATAGAGATATCCCTTGTGTGTGCGGTACCCTACCACGTTGAGACAGGGTCTCTCACTGAAGCCCCAGTTTCAGCAAGGCTGGCTGTCCAGAAAGGTCCCAGAACCTGACTCTCTGCTCTCCACCTCCATGCAGGGACTACAGGCATGCATGGTCATACATGGTTTTTGACATGGGTGCTGCGGATTTGAACTCAGGTCCTGACACTTACAGAGCCATCTCCCCAGCCCTACATACTTTAAATCATCTCTGTACTTATAATGACAAGGCAAACACTGCAGAAATTGTCACATCATGCTGTTCAGGGAGCAATGATGGAAGGTCTGTCCATGCTCAGCACACAGGCAGATTAAAAAAAAATCATTTTGATCACAATTAGTTAAACCCAAAGATACCAGATCCAGAGCCTATGGGTAGGAAGGGCTGGATCCACAGGCACGGAACCTATGGATATAAAGGGCTGACTGACTGATTTTTCTGTGGGGTGAAGGGGAGTTAGTTCTTGCAGTCTCCAGATCTGAGTCCCTTAGATCATCAGTTCCTCTAGTTGAAGGACTCAGTCCATATCTTGAGAGCCTTTGCTACCTATCACATCCTGAGCTGGCGAGGCCGAAGTTTGTCGTGGTGTGGTCTGGCAGCCAGCTGTACACACGGACGGCGTCACTCAATGTTTATTGTATCGTCTGCTTTCCATCCCATAAACTGTTTAGGAGTGACCTTGGAGAATCCCTAAGAGACCTAAATACTGCATTTTACATTCATCTAATTTACAGTATTCTGAGAGGAGAGAGATCAAAGGTCAAAGACGGGCCCCACTCCAGAAAACAGAAAGGGACTCTGAACATAAATTATAAGAAGAAAACACTGTGTTTAGCCTGATTATCATCACGCACACATATCAGTCTGACCTGCATCCTGTGTAAAAAAAACAGGATTCTGAGAAACTGCAAAGCAGCATCATTGATCGACTTGGGAGTGAGTTGGAGGGAAGGGAAGAGGGCAGTGAAGACCAGAAAAGCAGAGAATTCCTGGGAAGCGGCCAGACCTGCTTTGGATTATGGGAGTGGTTCAGAGGTACAGTGTGAGATGAGGAGTGTGAGCAAGGTACAGAGTGTAACTAGGAGTGTGAGCAAGGTACAGTGTGTGATGAGTAGTGTGTGCAAGATACAGTGTGTGACTAGGAGTGTGAACAAGGCCTGGGTTTGAGATGAGGGAAGAAAGAAGAGGAGGAGAAGGGGGAAGAGAAGAAGAAACAGCATGGAGGAAAAGAAAGAGAGGAAGGAAGAGAAAGAGAAAAGAAGGAAGAGGAGAAGGAAGAAGAGGAGGAGAGGAAAGAAGAGAGGGAGGAGATGGGGAGGAGGAGAGGAGGAGGGGAGGAGGAGGAGGTCATCCAGGAGGCAATAATCTGTTTAAATTCAGCATCCAAATCACCCTAGAAAGGGTTGAAGACCCACCATCACTCCAAATCTTGGTCTCTCACACATCTCAGGTTAGAAGGGTGGATTTTCCTCCCGAGGAAAAAATGTCCAATTTCCTTCAAAGGCCTTCTTTGTTGTGTGAACACAGCATTCCTTCCTGGAGGGTGGCTTGGTCACAAATGCCTGTCTGTCCCTGCCGCCCTCACACACCTGCGCTGACTGTGCACAGAAGGACACGCCTTTGTCATGCTTCCAGGTCCACCATGCACAGCCTGGCCACGCCATGGCCACTAAGACACATGTGACAGGCACAGGATAAAATCGAGGCTGGGATGCCACCCCGGAGCAGGTGGCAGCCTGGGAGGCCCAGGAAAAGTTTCTGGGGTGGAAGGTGCCGGGAATATTGTTTGGCAGCTGTTAACTTAAGGAAAACTCAGCAGAGTGTGTTCTCACGGCTTCTGCACTTTTTTGCATATCTCAGCGGAGCCCTCATCCACACGCACACACACCAGACCAGGAAACCGCGACAGGGAAACTCACAGGAACATGCCTGGAGGCTGTGAAGAAAATGGACACAAGGGAAGTAGACAGATGAGAGGGAGAGAGCTCTGACAGGCAGAAAGGAAACAGAAGTTAGAGCCGGAAGACACTGCTTCCACCCAGAAAAACTCTGAGCAGTTTAGATACAGTTTGTTATCTAAGGCTCGGCAGCTCTGATGAGGAGAGACAGTGGTTCTGAATGCTCTAGCTGCCATCCAAGGTAGGTATGTGCAAGTGTGTGTGTGTGTGTGTGTGTGTGTGCGCATGTGTGAGTGTGTGTGCATGTGTGTGTGCATGTGTGTGTGTGTGCATGTGTGAGTGTGTGTGCATGTGTGAGTGTGTGTGCATGTGTGAGTGTGTGTGTGTGAGTGTGTGTGCATGTGTGAGTGTGTGTGTGCATGTGTGAGTGTGTGTGTGTGTGCATGTGTGTGTGCATGTGTGAGTGTGTGCATGTGTGAGTGTGTGTGTGTGTATGTGTGTGTGTGCATGTGTGAGTGTGTGTGTGCATGTGTGTGTGTGTGTGTGTGCGTGTGTGGGTGTGTGTGCATATGGAGGGCAGAGGTCCATACAGAGCATCTCCCTCCACTGCTTCCCAGCTTTATTTTCGAAACAGAAGCTCTCAGTGAACCTGGAGCTCACCTGCAGTCTGACCTGGCTGGCCAGTGAGCTCCAGGGGTCCACTGTCCCTGTCTCCCCAGGTGACGGTTACAGACATGAGTGGCTGTGCTGACTTCATGGTGCTGATGATCTGGACAGGCCCTCATGCCTGCTTGCATGGCATCACTGACTGAGCCATCTCCAGCCCACCTCCCCTGTTCTTGAGAACACTATCTCAGTACTCCAGGGGCGCAGAGCAGAGTGAGAATCAAAGGAACTTGCCTTCGGTCCTGATGCAGCATCTGTTTCAGGGATCATTCGGTCCCCGGGGAAACTGGAAGACACCACATTATCCACAGAGCCAAGACCGGCAGCCACTGAGCTAGTCAGCCTGACGAGCTAGCTTGACATCCTGGGTCTTGCCAGCTTTGGTCCAGATATGGCCATTTGGCATTGAGACAATTCACTCCCTGTCACAGCTCTCCAAGTCCCCCTCCATTCTTTGCTTTGAAATCCACACCAGGTTCTCTTTCAAAGCAGCCATCTGCCTCCCCCACCCCTCTACCCCATCCTTGAAATCAAAGGAGGTATCCCTAGGGAGACAGGTCTCATCCTGTGCTACAAGGTACTCCTGGGGGCTCAAAATGCCTTCTCTACCTTTAATTTAAAAAAATAATACTGTCTCCCAGAAAGATTTCACAGATGAAAGTGAAACATAAAAGAAAATGGATTTAAGTAATATGCACAGACACACAGACACAGACACAGACACAGACACACAGACACACAGACACACACACACACAACACACACACACACACACACACACACACACACACACACACCACACACCTGAAAACCTGAAAACAAAACCATCATGAAATATCACCTCACACTCTTTAGGGTGGCCACTGTTTAAAAAGGAAATGGAGTGTGCTGGGAGTGTGGCTCAGTAACAAGGACATGTGCTCAGCATGCACGAGGCTTCGACTCTATCTTCAGTACCACAGGACAAGAAGAGCAAGCAGAAGAACAAATGTACCTGGAACTTTCTGTATGCTGGCCAAACGCAAAATGGTTCATGCACTTTAGAGGGACAAAGTCTTTCTAACAATAAAAAGTAAAATTACCATGTGGTCTGATAATTTCACTTCCACATATATGCCCAGAAGAAATTAAAAATGAGGTCTCAAATCTTTGTTGATTTTTATAGCAACATTATTCATAATGACAAGGAGCTAGGAGCCACATAAACATGCATTCATGAATGACTAGAGAAAACACACTGTGTACATGTGATAAAGTATCACTGGGTCTTGAGAGAAAAGGGAGAATCCTCATAGGCTATGACAGAGCTGAGCAGTGAGACACTGCCCTAAATGAAGAGAAACCATCACAAAAAGACAAATACTGCCCGCTTCCACTCGAACAGGATCCGACACATTTGAGCACTTCAGAATCAGAATGATGGTTACCAGGAACCAGGGGGTGGTAGGAAGAGAGTCCTGTTCAATGGATGCAGAGTTTGGCATTTGCAGGATCAAGAGTCCCAGAGAGCTGTTGTGTGACAGTGTTTCCAACAATGTTTCCACATGTACTGTGGTGCTGATTTTGGCAGGAAGGTGAGCTTTTCATTTATCAGTGACATACATGCCCAAAGAAAGCGCAAAAGTCTCAGAGCACATAATCCTCTTGAAGGCTGAGGCGCTCCATCGTATGAACACACACGACTACAGCAGGACAAGAGACGTGAGAACTGTGGACACCCTCCATGCCCGCCTTTCCTTCCCAGCACCACAGGGGGCGGCTTACTGAACGAATGGTACGAGCATCGTGTAAGGCAGGGATTGAGCTCCATTAGACAGGATTGCCCACAGCACTACTTCCCACAAATACTCAGCCCTGCCTTCTTGCCTCCTCTGCCAAATGTCTCCGTGCTCCTCACTGTTGCTTCAGACCCCACACTGGGTCCAGTCTCTACCAACAGGCACAGGGCTAGGTCTTTGTCTTGCTCCTTTGCGAGGGTCCACATCCCCAAGGAAGTGTATCCTGGCAGAGTGGGTTATCTCTAGACTCTGCCTGGAGGGGTATCTCGTGCACTGCTGTCTCCAGCTGCCTCCTCCTCTCTCTTGGTTCTGAGTCGAGGCTTTGGGTCCCCTTTGGAGAATATACATACTTGATTTCTCCCCCTCTTTCCCAAGAATGACAGGCAAGAGTCCCTGCCCCTTGGGACTGAGTCACCCTGTGGGGTCAGGCCACCATGCCTAGAGGAATGCGGTGGCTTGGCCATCATCCATGGCTTGCTGAGACAGGGATTAGAGGACTGGAATCCAAGGCCAGCAGACATGGGGAACAGTTCAGTGAGACCCACAGTGGTGTCCAGTGAGGAGGCCCTGCAATGCTGGCGACAGCAGCCAGCTGCTTCCTCTCTTTCAAGGACCCATCAGTGTGGGGGCTCCTTAGTGTGCCGAGGAGGGGCTGAGATCCACAGAGAGCAGAGCCCTCAGAGGGGGCTGGGAACTTTTGGCTTGTATCCTTGAGGAAAACCCATTTCCCCTGGGAGCAAACATCCATAAAGCCTCAGCTTTGACGGCTTATGGCCCAAAGGAAACCCCTGAGATGCAGCAGCTGGACTCACTTTCTCTTCTTGACCTTGAACTTTTAAGACACAAATCTTCCTACAGCCTTCGAGGAAAGCTAATATCAGAAACTGGATCCTCTGAAGAGGATCACCCTACAGGGTGCCAACCACCAGAGAAAGGGCACAAGGAGCCTTCAGGGTGCTGGCCACGGGGATGCCTGAGTGTACATGTGTGAGAACGTCACCACGCTGTGAGGTATGCATGCTTGAGTGCCTCAGCTTATAACTCAACAGGAGAGTGTAAAAGAAGAAAGAGAAAATGGCTAATAACCAAGTCTTGGTCGCAGAGGTTCTTTTTTCATTACATTTATGTGTCTGTTTGTTGTTTGTGTGTGTGTACTTCAGAAGGTAACTTGTGGGAGTGAGTTCTCTCTCTTCACTGTGGTTGTCCCAGGAATTGAACACATTTGTAGAATTACGTTCATGTGAAATTCTAGAAAAACCAACAGCAGTGGCTGCCTCTGGGATTCAAGGGGTTAACTAGATAAAGATACAGAGAACTTCCTGAGATGTTCAAACATGTGAATTTGCTAAAACCTCAAGACTTATGTATTTTATGTAAATGATACCTTGACCTGAAGACATACACAAAAATACTTAGGTAGTAAATGAAATTACAAACTTCTTTCTACCTTTATGTCCCCTACTCTCTCCTAATGCTTCCTGGGACTGATGCATGCTGGGAAAGCACCCTACCACTGAGCTACCCCCATAGCCCAGTGTGTCTGAAGAAAACACAAAAAAACAAATCCTAGGTGTGTCAACCTTTGATACCGTCACTTTCAAGGTTCACACGTGAGAACGGCACAACGGAGTTATTTTTAAATATCACAAAAGTGTCTCACAATGTTTCAAGTGACTTTATGGTTTTGTGTTGGCCACATACACAGCTGTCCTCTGCTGCATGCAGTTGCATGTGGCCTGAAGCTGCAGGTTGGACATACCTCAAAGCAGCAAAGCAGACAGACAAGCTAAAAAGCTGTGCTCTGACTTCCCACCAGCCAACTTGCCTACGAGTTCTTCATTCTTAGGGTGCCACCCTGCCCCAGGTCATCCCCTCCCCAGAGGTCTTACCAGAACACGGCCATCCGCTTTGGGCTGCCGGGCCAGGCTCACCCCCATCCACTCATCATCTCGGTCTTCCCTGCAGGTCTTCCCACAGGGCGCACCCCGGTTCTTCCCTGGAGGGAGAAGAGAGACCAGGGTTGGGTCGAGGAGTGGTACAGCTGGCTGCTTTCCCAAAAGGGGTCCTGGGGGCTCAATTTTTTGTGACTTAAAACAAAGTGTCATGCTGTGGATATTGCTCTATATAAATAAAACACTGATGGCCAGTGACCAGGCAGGAAGTAGGTTGCCAGGCAGAAAGTAGGTGGGACAAGGAGAGAGGAGAATTCTGGGAAGCGGAAGGCTGAGGGGGAGACACTGCAGCCACCGCCAGGACAAGCAGCATGTGAAGACTCTGGTAAGCCACCAGCCACGTGGCAAGGTATAGATTTATAAAAATGGGTTAATTTAAGATAAAAGAACAGTTAGCAAGAAGCCTGCCACGGCCGTACAGTTTATAAGTAATATAAGTGTCTGAGTGATTATTTTATACGTGGATTATGGAACTGCGGGGCTTGGGGAACCTGGAGAGAAGCCCTCCAGCAACACTGTCAACTCCATAGAAACTTGGGACGAAATGTTGCTGTTTAATTCAGCCCTTTCCTCCTCCACGGCAAAGTTCTCCATGAAGAAAACGGCGTCTCATGGATGTCTGAGAAGTCATTGTAACTCACACATGGACAAGACTTCTGATAAGAAAAAATCAGGACAATTCTTTGGGGGTTTTTGTTGTTGCTTTGTTGTGTGCACATGTTGGGGATGTGCATTTGTGTGTGTGTGTATGTGTGTGTGTTGGGGTTTGCATTCATGTGTGTGTGTGTGTGTGTGTGTGTGTGTTTACATGCTTGTGTATGTGTGTACATATTGGGGGTGTGCATTCATGTATGTGGGTTTACATGTTTGTGTATGTGCATACATGTTGGGGGTGTGCATTCAAGTGTGTGTTCATGTATGTTGAGTCCAGAGGCTGATGCCAGGAGTCTTCCTCAATTGCTGTACACTTTATTCTTTGAGGCAGAGTGATCCCAAGGGACTCTCGCTTCCATGTCCTCAAAACTAGGGTTGAGGGCTCATGAGATCACATCCAGTTTTTAAAGTGGATTCTAAGGGATGGA
This sequence comes from Peromyscus leucopus, assembly GCF_004664715.2. Lineage (NCBI taxonomy): Eukaryota > Metazoa > Chordata > Mammalia > Rodentia > Cricetidae > Peromyscus > Peromyscus leucopus. The sequence continues at coordinate 107,087,266 of NC_051069.1, read as the reverse complement.
CTCAGAACCTCATGCTTTCACAACAAAGACTTGACAACTGAGTCATCTCCACAGCCCTCTGTGTATAACACGTGATGATGAAAAAGTCTTGGTGAGAAAGGGCTTTGGGGAAAGCAAGGCCTGGGAATGGTAAGCGAGCCACTCGCCTCCTCTCCTATCTTAGTCTTCTCAAGCCATTCCCAGGATGTACAGCTGGACCAGAACCAGGCCAACTGGTCTACCAGGGACACTGTCATTGCTCCACTTGGAGACTTCACTTCCTGGACCTGCCCAGCCAGCTACCAGTCACCTTCCATACACAGAAAGGTCCCCAAGGAGGCCTCTTCTAACCTCCAATAGGGAGTTGATCCTAACACACACCTTCCCTCTGGGTTTCACTTACTCTGTTGTTTATTTTAATGTCTGCTCTGGCTGCCGATTTTCAAGGCCCAGGATGACAGGTTCCTTGTTTGCTTTGTTCATTAGCCTATCCCAGAGTCTAATGACTAAAGGATCTCAGTTATGTCTGTGAGACAGAGGGAAGGACAGGGGGAGAGAGGGCAGGTGGGTGGATGATGAGGCCATCCTACATACAAAAAGGGCAAAGGATGAAGGTGTTGGTCCCACTTCTATGCTGACAATCATGTCCACCCACCTCGAGCCATGTCCAGTTCGGTGCATCTCCGTTCGGGGTTGGTGTGGACGCGGCACTTAAACACAGCTCCAGGGGACTTTACTGAAGTGCTATATTTAGAATCTGCCTTTGGTGCACCCACAAGGACCCTGCACATCAAAAAGAAAAAGCAGGCTGTCACAACCAGTGCTAGAGAAGAGACGGTGAGCAATCTGACTATGCATCAGGAAGCTATACTAATTTACTATGTATGTGCATACACACACACACACACACACACACACACACACACACACACACACTACTTAAGTAAAACTACCAATTAAAAAAAACACACAAACCAGTAGAAAAATGAGTCAAAAAGTTTAGTGTTCGTGATAGTTTTATGTCAACTTGACACAAGCTAGAGTCATCAGAGAAGAAGAAGCCTCAGTTGAGAAAAACGCATCCATGAGATTGGGCCATAGGCAAGTCTATAGGGTATTATATTGATTGGTGATTGCCAAGGAAGGACTCAGCCCACTGTGGGTGGTGCCATCCCTTGGCTGGTGGTCCTGGGTTCTGTAAGAGAGCAGACTGAGCAAGTCATGGGGGACAAGCCAGTAAGCAGCACCCCTCCATGGCTCAGTTTCTGTCTCCAGGTTCCTGTCCTGACTTCCTTCAGTGACAGACTATGATGGGAGGTATAAGCCAAGTAAACTCTTTCCTCACCGAGGTGCTTTTGGTCATGGTGTTCCATCATAGCAACAGTAACCCCGACAGAGACGATCAGTAGGTATATGAACAGAAGCTCAACTTCACTAGTTACCAGTTACCAGTACAGGGTAAGGGTAGGGTAGCACAGGGTAAGGTAGGGTAGAGTAGAGTAGGGTAGCACAGGGTAGGGTAGGGTAGAGTAGCACAGGATAAGGGTAGGGTAGAGTAGGGGAGGGTAGATTAGGGTAGCACAGGGTAGGGTAGGGTAGGGTAGGGTAGAGGAATCAGTCTGGGCCTGCTGGGTGCAAAATCCAAAGAGGGATGCAACATTAAGTTCACTTCAGGGTGTTACAAAAATAAATCTACCCTAGAGTTTAAGTGTGTGTGTGTGTGTGTGTGTGTGTGTGTGTGTGTGTGTGTGTAAGCCAGAGGTTACCCCTGTTTGTCACTCTTTGGGCACTATCCATCTTCTGTTTGGAAACAGGCTCTTACTGGCCTGACACTCACAAATCCAGTGAACCCCAGGGACACACCTATCTCCACCCGCCCAGTGTGGGGACTCTAAGCAAGAACCACCACATCTGGCTCTAAGTGGGTACTGAGGATTGAACTCAGACCCGCCACAACTGGATCTAAGTAGGTATTGAGGATTGAACTCAGATCCACCACATCTGGATCTAAGTAGGTACTGAGGATTGAACTCAGATCCGCCACATCTGGATCTAAGTAGGTACTGAGGATTGAACTCAGATCCGCCACATCTGGATCTAAGTAGGTATTGAGGACTGAACTCAGATCCGCCACATCTGGATCTAAGTAGGTACTGAGGATGAACTCAGATCCCACATCTGGATCTAAGTGGGTACTGAGGATTGAACTCAGATCCGCCACATCTGGATCTAAGTAGGTACTGAGGATGAACTCAGATCCGCCAATTGGATCTAAGTAGGTATTGAGGACTGAACTCAGATCCGCCACATCTGGATCTAAGTAGGTACTGAGGATTGAACTCAGATCCGCCACATCTGGATCTAAGTGGGTACTGAGGGTTGAACTCAGATCCACCACATCTGGCTCCAAGTAGGTACTGAGGATTGAACTCAGGTCCACCACATCTGGCTCCAAGTGGGTACTGAGGATTGAACTCAAGCCCCCAGGCTTGCCCAGCAAGCTCCTTGCCGACTGGGCCGTCTCTCCAGCTCTGGAGTGTTCTGCATAATTTCAGGGAGAGCAGCCCAAAGTTCCACAGCCCAGAAGACTAGGTAACAACAGTCAGGCACAATTATGTGCGTTGAGCATGAGCCACTGGAGAAGGCACTGCATGAGGACACTTTGGATAAGATCTGAGCTGCTGCTCAAAGAGCTGCAGATCCCAAGGCCCTGCTCAGTGAGGACTCCAGCTGGTCCTTGTCCCTAGCAGCTAGGAAACAGGAGAGAGCTGAGCATCCCAGGGTATTAGATACAGCAGGCCTTAGGATAGAATGCATTGCTCTCAGGCTTCTCTGCAAAGTAGAGGTTAGTAGCCTCTCTGGGGTAAAGAAAGCCGACCCTGGATCCCCTTGCACTGTCCCAGGAGCCACCAGAGCCACCCTTTTCTTGGGGTCTCATTCTTTTTTTTTTTTTAATTGAAGTAGATGTCAGAAAATGGAAAGATCTCCCATGCTCATGGATAGGCAGGACCAACATAGTAAAAATGGCAATCTTACCAAAAGCAATCTACAGATTCAATGCAATCCCCATCAAAATACCAACACAATTCTTCACAGATCTGGAAAGAATAATATTCAACTTCATATGGAAAAACAAAAAACCCAGGATAGCCAAAAGAATCCTGTACAATAAAACAATGTCTGGAGGCATCACAATCCCTGACTTCAAGCTCTACTATAGAGCTACAGTAATAAAAACAGTTTGGTATTGGCATAAAAACCGACATGTGGACCAATGGAATCGAACTGAAGACCCTGACATTAACCCACACACCTATGAACATATAATTTTTGACAAAGAAGCCAAAAGTGTACAATGGAAAAAAGAAAGCATCTTCAACAAATGGTGCTGGCATAACTGGATATCAACATGTAGAAGGCTGCAAATAGATCCATATCTGTCACCATGCACAAAACTTAAGTCCAAGTGGATCAAGGACCTCAACATAAATCCAGCTACTCTGAACCTGCTAGAAGAGAAAGTAGGAAGTAGTCTTGAATGCATTGGCATAGGAGATCACTTCCTAAATATAAAACCAGTAGCACAGGCACTGAGAGAAACAATCAATCAATGGGACCTCTTGAAACTGAGAAGCTTTTGTAGAGCAAAGGACACGGTCAACAAGGCAAAGCGACAGCCTACAGAATGGGAAAAGATCTTCACTAACTCCACATCTGACAGAGGACTGATATCCAGAATATATAAGGAACTCAAGAAATTAGACATCAAAACGACCAACAGTCCAATTGAGAAATGGGCTTTAAAACTAAACAGAGAATTCTCAACAGAAGAAACTCAAATGGCTGAAAGACATTTAAGGAATTACTCAACATCCCTAATCATCAGGGAAATGCAAATCAAAACAACTCTGAGATAACACCTTACGCCTGTCAGAATGGCTAAGATCAAAAACACTGAGGACACTTTATGCTGGAGAGGATGTGGAACTCGGGAACTCTCCTCCACTGCTGGTGGGAATGCAAGCTTGTACAACCACTTTGGAAATCAATATGGTGCTTTCTTAGAAAATTGGGAATCAATCTCCCCCAAGATCCAGCTATACCACTCTTGGGCATATACCCAAGAAATGCTCAATCATACCACAAGAGCACTTGCTCAGCTATGTTTATATCAGCATTGTTTGTAATAGCCAAAACCTGGAAACAACCTAGATGCTCTTCAACTGAAGAATGGATAAATAAATTGTGGCACATATACACAATGGAATACTACTCAGCAGAGAAAAACAATGACATCATGAGGTTTGCGGGCAAATGGATGGATCTAGAAAAAATCATCCTGAGTGAGGTAACCCAGACTCAGAAAGACAAATATGGTATGTACTCACTCATAGGAGGATACTAGATGTGGAACAAGGGGTCTCATTCTTTTATCCAGTCACCTCCATCCCACTCAGACCTCGCAGTGACTGGCCCCTTCCCTGCCAATGCTCTGGTGAGGCAGAGAGATTGGCAAACAAAGCTGCCACATCGTGTACCTGACGTCAGACACATCAGCAGACTTCAGCAAAGGCTCACAGACACTGTCACTGATTTGGCTCCGGGGCCTGGTGTCAGGCGCCACAGGAAGGCATGACGGTTCTGTCTTAATCCCGCCCACCAGAACCTGGTGGAGGCCTGAGGACCCCAGGGACACCCCAGTCTTCTGTATGTCTTCCCAGACTAACCCTGGGAGGTGTATGTGCTTCTGGAAGGCTATCTTGCTGGGGTGTGGAGGAGCTAAACCTCCAATGAGGAGGCCCTCACTCCAGCAACCTTGCCGTGTGCCCTTTGCAGGATCTTGGCTGGGACAGCTCACACTCCTCCAGCCTGTCCACAATGCACCTCAAATGCAGCATTTCCCTAGCAGAAGTCCTGTGTCCATGATGCTGAAGGGAGTCCTTTCCCAAGCAGGCCAGACTCACCGCCTGGCTCAGCCCACAAGGGAGGTTTGGCAAGCTCTTCGATGCTCTAACTCAAATCCATAATGACACTCGGAATCAAACCCAAGAAGGAAGCCACACTACGGGGTGGTTCCCCCACCCCACCCCTTCCCTCCGGGCCGAGCTTGAGCCACTGGAGTAAGTCAAAGGGTCTTCCTTAGAGCGCCAGTTGTTTTCACAGGTGAAAGGAATTATCGGATTGACAACTGAAAACAACTCAAGCATCCGCAGCCTGCCCTGTCAAGCCCTAGGGGCTGGGGATAGAAAAACCCTAGTGCTGGGCCCAAAGCCTCTCACACACTCAGGTTTCCCATCAGCCCATCAAACGACTACCGTTTGTAACTCATTTAACAATGGGGGCTGGGGTGTCGCTCCGTGGTAGAGCACCTGTCCGAGGCCCTGGGTTCCATCTCCAGCACCACACACCAAAAATAAAATAAAGAAGTCACCGTTGTATCCAGCTGCCATCTAGACACGTATCCTTACACCCATAGATCAGTTCAGCTCTTGCCTCTCATCAAAGAAGTGTCTGCTTGCCCTGGGTGACAGATACAGAGACCCACAACCAGTCAGAGTACAGAAAGCGAGTGACTGGAGCCCTCAGCTGGAAATGGGGCATCTTTACCACACCCCTCCTCCCCAGGGCTCGGGGAACATCAGTGAAGGGGGCTGTTAAGATTTTAAGAGCAAGGTTGGGGGGTGCTGCTGGGAGAAAGCATCTTCTGGAAACAACGGAACTGCTGTACCCCTGAACTCACAGCACCTGTGACTGTCTGCACAAGACCTGCAAAAGATCAAGCCAGTCAGATTGCCAGCATGGATGGGGAGAAGCTCCTAGCTGAGAAGCTATTGGCCGAGGATGGCCACTGAGGGGCAGAGACAGAGAATCAGTTATCCTCAAGTATGTGACCCTGATCATTGAGAAGCACTGGGCTCGGTGGGTTATACATTTTTTTTTAAAGAAGAAAATAGATTGAGCATTGTGGCACATGCCTTTAATCCAAGCACTAGGGAGACAGAGGTAAGTAGATCTCTGTAAGTTCAAAGCCAGTCTGGTCTACATAGTGAATTTCAGGACAGTAAGAGCTATGTAGAAATATCCTGCCTCAAAATAAATAAATAAGTTAATTAATCAATTAGTTAAAAAATAAAAGAGAACGAAGTTGTTATGGGGAATATGGGAAGAAGGGGGTCAGGAGAAATAGCGCTGTGGAGTGAGGGGTGGATGCGATCAAATGTTATAAAGACGTATTCTTGAAGAATGAATAACTTTGAAGTCACAATAAATAAAGAAGAGAGAGAAATCATCACCCACAGGGGTCAGAAAGTGGCTACAGGAAGCAGCGGGCTGTGGTCCAGCATGTCCCCAACATTATCACCACAATCCTGGAACTGCCAGCTGGCACACGGCTTCCAGTTCAGACATATTCCTAGGATGGCCAGTCAGGAAGAAGCCTGGAGAGCAGAGTTCTCAGGTACTTGCTTCTTCCATCCTAGAGCCAAGACTTGGGACAAAATGTTTACCAGAATCGAAAGCAGAGAAAGGACCTGCTGGGTTCTAATGCCTTTTCAAGTCCAAAGTACTCAGTGGTTCTAACGACAGCCGCTGATTCAAAGCTGCTAGCATCCCTCTGGTTCATACTGCAGCAGTCTGTCAGCATACTTGGCAGTTTCCTAACAAGAAAGCTTCCTTGGATCCTGTGATGTGAGCTACAGGGACACGTGTGTATACACACGTGCCTGACACACACATGATGGCGCACTGGAGAACGCTTGCCTCTGTGTTTATAGAACATTGTGGCTTCCGTAGCAGCCCAGCGCTGGCTCTTTACGTAGGCTACAATCCAGCAAGACGGCTGCAACAGGCCAGCCCTGGAGTGCGGCCTGTCTGAAGCCCGTTCAGCTGGCTGCTGGCCAAGTTGATTCTGAGACAGAGATGGCAAGGGCTCAGAGTTCAGGATGCGCTACCGACAGGATGCGACCCGCGCTTTCTTTCTCTGTCCTCTGGGTTACAAAGTCATATTCTGACTATCTCAAACATCCTCACATCTTCACCAGTACCCTAGAGAAGACCATGTCTTTCCTCTATACAGGTACCTACATGTCCCTGCCACAGTCTCCCATCAAACAAGCCATGAAGCTGTTTCCCACCTCTGCTTGCTCCTTCAAGTGTGGTCCCATGGAGCACCTCTACGAACTGCTAACATTATCCCTGTTTTACAGATGGAGCCTTAGGAGCTGACTGGGCTGCCCCTGGAGCCTGTCACAGACCCTAACTGCCTGCTGCATCATGTGCCCCCACAGCATCATGTCACCCACGCTCCCTCCTGCTCAGACCATGCCAGCCAGGAAGGAGGGAGAGAAGCCAGCAGGTGCCCAGTGCCCTTCCTCCGCTGCCGGCTGCTCACGTGTGTGACCGAGGAAGCCCAAGGAGGCTCTGTGGGCACTCTGAGGTTAGAACTTGGCTCTGGAGCATGTCACTTCAAGCCTTTCTATCCCCTCAGGCTCACAGGATGGAAGAGGTGCCCTCCAGCCACCATCTCGGTTTTCTAAAACATTGGCATTGCCAGCGGTGCTAACCGCAGGTCCACCTCGCTAGTGAGTAGCTCATAAACCTCCTTGGATACATAACCCACCTATTTATCCACCAGCAACAGTTAGGATTACATGGACCTGGTTCCTGATGAAAGCAAATCCAGCAGGCAGCTTCTTGCTGGTATTCCACCCTGGGAGGCTAGGCTGTGCTGCTGTACCAGACAGTGGTGGCCTCTGAGCCCAGCATCCATGTCCAGGGACACTCTTTCTCCAGTCCTCCAATCCCTTTGCCTGTTTCCTAACAGGCAGTCACATGCTCCCCAGTATACTATGAGGCTCAATACAAAATCATAAACTTACTTAAAATAAGTTGAGATTTGTGTGTGTGCACACACACACACACACACACACACACACACACGTGCACATGAGTGTGCGTGCCTGCAGAGACCGGAGGTTGGCTTTGGGTGTCTTCCTCCATCTCTTACTGACCTGAAGCTCAGCAATTGTCTATACTGGCTGGCCAGTGTGGCCCCAGGATCAACCCCTCCCCTCTTGCGGGTATTACAAGTACACACCACCAGGCCTACCTTTTTATGGGGCTGCTGGGGATCAAACTCAGGTCCTCATGCTTTCACAGCAAGCATGTTACCCACTGAGCCATCTCCCCAGCACCACTTAGGAGACTGGTGTGTGTGTGTGTGTGTGTGTGTGTAACTCAGTGTGTGTGTGTACTTTGCAGATGATCATGTCACAATGTCTAAAGGTTGGACCCGCGTGAGTGCTGGCTTCAGTGTCTTCCATGTGTCTAGTGATGTGCTTTCTCAGCTCTGTGTGAGGTCAAGCAGGCTGCAAAGGCTCCATCGCAGCCCCGCCTTCCTCTGAACTCTCCCCTCACATCTGCAGGTCAGTTCCTCGGAGAGCAGGTAGCAAGGGCTAGGCCGAGGCACAGCTGCTTCCTGGGGAGGGCCAGGGACCAGCAGTGTCTCAAGGCTCCCTCCCTCCCTCCCTCCCTCCCTCCCTCCCTCCCTCCCTCCCTCTCCGTCTCCCAGCAGCCACACCACAGGGTGAAGTTACAGTCAGTTTGATGATGCCGAGTGGGGATTACAAACTTCCAACCCATTAGGTTTGTTTTCATGCATTTGATTCCAAACCAAAGCTGCCCAGGGACCCACGTTCCAGTGTCAGGAATGGAGCTTCAGTGTGTCTAATGCAGAGACCCCCGGCAAGTGCTGCCTGCCCCTCACCAGGCACAAGACAGCTAAGCAGAGTGGAGAACGGAAGGCTTCATCCCAGGGGGAGAAAGCAAGAGGCCGGCGCTTACCACCTGGAGCCATGGACCAGAAATGCCTCAGGAAGTCCCACTTACAGTTCAGGAAAGCAAGGCTCCAGATGGCTAAGCAGTGGGCTTGTTAGGCACTTTAAACCAACAGTACCACCTGGGTTGTTTTGGGCATGTGAGTGCATGGTGGTGTGTCTCTGCACACCCGGCCCTGGGCTTATAGGCACGTGCACATTGCCCTGCTTCTTATACGGATGTTAGGAATCAAATCCAGGTCACCACAATTGCGCAGCAAACACATTCTGGGTTGACTCATCTCACAAGCACCCCCACTGTTGGAGATAGAGTCTCTTGTACATCAGCCCGGTCTTGAACTCCTGATCCTCCCGCCTCTACCCCCAAATGGTGAGATTACAGCTGTGCACCACCAAGCCTGGTTTTATGCAGCGCTGAATTTGATACGCGTGACGCCAGCGCTCTACCCTCTGAACCACACTCCTAGCTTCCACCTGTATTCTAAGCGCCGTGGCCCAATTACTCATGGTAAAGTATAAGGTGCACAGACCGTATTCTCCCTCCAACAAGCTATATGACCTCCAGTGTGTTTCTTGAGCACTGAGCCTCAGTGTTCCTCTGGTATCAAATGGGGAGGGCTGAAAATACACCCACAAAGGATTCATATGAGGTTTGGCTAAGAGAATGTTCTAAGGCACCCAGCACGGTGCCTGGGTCAAAGCAGGTGCTCCGAGAGGTGCTTAGACACTAGGTGGGAGTGGGCAAACACTTTGACACCTCACTTGTCCTAGCTCCAACCCTTGGCAGCACCCCAGGGTCTCCCAGGTCCTTAGAACTCAGCTCCATTTTCTGCTAATGCTAGGCAGGCATTTATGCAGGCTTCGCTGACTTCACAGAAACCCAGGGATGGTGAGGGTGACCTCACCACCAGTCACATTAGGGAAGCAGCCGCTGTCCTCCACCCTTCCTGTACTCCTGTCCTGGCCAATGGAATCCTCCAGCTCCTTGCACTGAAAGGTGATGTCTGCTTCCTCCTCTCTGACACTTGCATTAGCCAATAGGATGTGAAGGAAGATGAAGGGTTGAGTCCTGGCACCCTGCTCGGCCACCTCGGGCCCAGCCCAGGTCAGCCCGCTAGACCATCAAAGTCACAGAGAGCAGAGAGGAGCCATCCAGCTGAAGCCAATCCTGCATCATTGGCCAACCAGCCACCACAGAGGTTGACCACCGATACCTGAGAGAGCCAGGATCAGGATAGAACACTTGCTGATCCCAGAATTACCTGATAGCCACAGAATCCTGAGGCTCAGAATGATGGTTGGTGGCAGCCATTGGGTTTTAGGGTCATTGGAAACAAGAGCTCATTTTTTTAAGGGAACTGGGCTTCAGTAACTGTCGCTCATCCATTGGCTGCTGAGTCTAATCCAGTCCTGACCGGCTGCTGAGAAGGATTTCTATGGCTCCTCTTGCTTTCTGCTATACTGTCCTTCCTCCAAAGGACTCTCATCCCCAGCCACGACCACAAACCTGTCACTGAGGGCTCTGACCTGTGAGAGGCATCTCAGGTACTGGGAAAGTCTTGAACACTTTGCCTAAAGTCCATTGAAATGGTTAGTTTTCATCGCCAACTTGGCTAGATTTAGATTCACCATGGAAACACACCTCGGGGTGTGTCTATGAGGCTGTTTCTAGAAAGGATTAACTGAGGAGGAAAGACCCACCCCAAATGTGAGCAGGACCAACCCATAGACTCAGGTAAAGACTAAAATTGAAAGTGGACTGCATGCCAGCCTTCATCTCTGCTTCCTGACTGTGGACACAATGTGACAGGCACTTCAAGCTCCTGCTGACACGTCTTCCCCACCATGATGGACGGTACACCCTTAAACTATGACCTAAACTAAGACTTCTTCCCTTAAATGGCTTCTTGCCAGGTACTTGGTTACAGTAACTAGAACCCTAACTACCACACTGTCCCAGGAGCTGGCCAGTTTCCTCCAGCCATGTGACCTTGGACAGGTCTCCTTGTCTCTGGATAGAGACATTTCATGGCCCCCTTCCAACACAGTGGTATAATGGGCCACAAAAGAAAACAGCAGGTGTCAAAGTGTTTGGGGACCCCACACCATAAGGTAGGTGGATTGGGGTCTTTCATTTGCAAGGCTAGATACTCACAAAAATGCCCCTGAAAGAGGTATTGGGCCACCTCTTTCTTCCTTGGGACCTTACTTCCTTGAACAGGGGCTTGACTGGGGTAAAGGGAAAGTGGGCAGTATGCTGATCCACAAAGTAGTTGGATTAGCATCAAATTAGGGCAACTTGGATTCAAATGACACCCCCACCCATGTTCTTGGTGGGTAACCTTGGACAGATAACAGCTTCTCTGGTAGCCTCCGCTGCATCAGGCTGACAACACAGGGTGCCTCTGACTGCCACACGGAAGTGTCCATCAAAGGCTGCTTAAAACAAAACAAAACAACAAAACAAAACAAAACAAAACAAAACAAAACAAAACAAAACTGTAGCTTTGAGAAAACAGAGGGAAGAAGAGGAAGAAGAGTCATCAGCGAAAGAAGCAGATGAAGAGAGAAGACTCGGGGTGGCATGGGCCATGCCGGGATGGAGGGACCTCAGCCACCGAGGGAGGCAGGTAGCGGAGGGATCATGACCAAGGCCATGTTCCCCTCACAGCGGAGAATATCAAGTTCATATTGGAGCCCAAAGAAACTGCCTGGCAGGGATGAGGATCTAAGTGATATTTGTGTGCCACACTTTGACTACTGGGCCATAAAACAATGGACCCCCCAGAAACTGGAATTCCCTCAGGAACCTCACACTGGGAGAAGAAAAAGTATGGTCTAGTCAGAAGGAAATTTTTTTTTCGCTCGGAAAGAGATTTCACAGTGTTGACAACTTGGGGCCCATCTTCCTGGAGAGACCAGAGCCCTAAAACATTGATAGGTAGGAACATATCTTGCTGGGACACGCCTAACTCAGTTCTCTCTTTCAATGGTAACCTCACTTCAAGACCTGAAGACCGACTTGGGGGAGGGGATGTTCCTTGATCTCTCCTCACTCTCCCCAATGTGGTTGCACTGAGGAAACATTTGTCTGCTTTTCACTACTAAATTGGTTGTTTTAATTGGCTAATGGAGAATGGGTGGCCAAGCCTGGCTTGGGGCATGGGCTGTAACTACATATCTGGGAACAATACCACACGCTTAGACCTCTGGGGGATCAAAGCCAGAGTCTCTGCATCCTCCTGTTGTTTTCCTGTGATCATCTTCTTCTCCGAGAAAAACGGGGCAAGACTCCCCCACTCTGAGGTCTGTAAAATGGTAGAAATAGAAAATTCTCACCATCTCTAGCTCCCCTTGGAATTGCAGGCATATATAATGGTTGTGTATATGCTTGTGTGTGTACATGTAAGTGTTCAGAGGTGTGCAAAGGCCACAGGACAAACTTGGATTTGCATTCTCAGGCACTGTGCATCTTTGCTTGAGGTGGATTTTCTCGCTGGCCTGGAACTCACCCAGTGGCTGCCATGACAATCACACGGCGTCACATCCTACTTTTCATGGAACTCGGGTCCTCGCGCACGTGTGGCGGCGACTGAGCTGCTCAGCCCCATGGTTAATCCTAACTGCAATGAGCTACACCTGGGTTAGTAAAGCATGTTCTGGGGGTGTTTGTGACGACGTTCCCAGAGATGGCCAGATCTTGAGAGCTCTGACCTAACGGATGAGCTCGTCCCTTCACACCTCCAATGACGTCACTGGGAGGGAAAGGCAGGAGTCAGGGTCCAGTTGGACGACTTGTGTCCCTGGGCGGGTGTCTCTGGAGAACACGTTTTTGCTCCTGTCCCTTCTGCTTCACTCTGTACTCCCTTCCCTGAAGTGAGACAGTTCCTCTGGCTGCTTGCCTGCCCCGCTTCCGGCCACTGGTTCCGGTCCCACTGGTGACTGTCTATCTTGTGGTGGCGCCTGCTGTTAGCGTCCTCCTCCACTGATATCAGAACCCAGCTTCTTCTGCCTTGCGCAGTGAAATGAAAGATGTGTGTCCGACTCTCAGACAATCTTCCAGATCATCAGCTTGAGTCTGGGCCTGATGAGGTATCTCACTAAACAGCTAGCAAGCTCTTGGGCTCTTCTCCATGTAGACAGCCATTGTTGGGCTACCCACCTTATTGTGCAATACAGTGAAGTAGATCCCCCTATATCATATTTTAAGAAGAAGTACCTCAGCCACACACACCCTTAACCACATGATCTACCCACGTGCATTGGCCAACTGGTCACGGATCCAGTTAACTCTCAGAAGCCAGGAGTCAAAAGAGATCTTTCCTCCCTCAAGTTTCTGTCAGGTATTTGATTTCTGAGATGATTTTTTTAAAAACGACTAATAGCAACTTACTTTCCATACTTGTGCGGAGCCTGGCGTGAAAGCCAGAGCTCCCGTGACAGAGGTAGACTCCACCTGCTCTCAGCTCTGCGGGACATCCAAAACTCTAGGACCTAGAGTCCTATAGGTCTCTGGTTAAAGATCCTGCTGTCACATCAAGTCTTTCTGGCATTAAGATGAGTATTCTTGGAAAGATGGAATATTCCAGAATATCCCCTGTGTTCACCTAGCCTCTTGCCTTGTTTCCACATCAACATCCATGCTGGGTCCTCCAGCTCGCACCAGTGAATGAGGAAGCTCCTGTCTGGAGAGCAAACGGCTGCTCCCATGGCTGACAATACGTGCAGAAAGATGGGTCGTTGCCCCAAATGCAGGGACATGGAAAGGGCACAGAACTTCCTTCCTCCCTCTCCTCTCACCCCTCCCCATGCCTTTCAGGCCACCCAGGAGCCTCCTCTTCCACCTGTTGCTGTGGCCATTGTTGCTAATCTCAGCACAAGACACAAGTCCCTTTGGCTCCAAAGAGCAGACCTTGGAGACCAAGTGAGCCCTGGGGTTCGGACTCTCAGCCCCCCACCCCCCGTGGTGGGTTCTCTTTCACTCCCTAAGACTTCGGCTGCCACAAAGGAAGGTGGGGGATAAAACAGTTTATTCTGCCTTGTTGTCAGCCACATCTACGTACTTACAAAGATTTACAATTCATAGACCTCAGTGGTTCAGAGTTAGGGAGCACTCTGTGCCTTCAGTGTCCCTCTCCTGAGCCCTCTGGCATCAGAAACCGAGACCCCAAGAGGCAGCTGGTGGCAAGAATAACGTGGACTCTGCTTCCAGGTCGTTTCCAAAGCCCATCGTTGTTTCTAAGTCTCCTGGGCTGTCTGCAGTGGACGGAGGAGGGGCGAGACTGAGCTAATTGGGCTGGGGAGATGACTCAGTTGGCAAAGCGTTTGCCTTACAACCCTGACAGCCTGAGTTCAGTCCCCAGAACCCACATTAAAAAGCCAGGTGTGATGACATATGATTATAATCATGGCTCTGGGATTCCTAGAGCTGGCTGGCCAGCCAGTCTAGCCTACTTGGCAAGTTTTAGGCCAGTGAGAGACCCAACCACGAAAAGCAAAATGGCAGTGTCTGAGGAATGACATCTCAGGCTGTCCTCTGGCCTCTGTATACGTGATGCATGTGCATGGGCACACACATATACACAGTAAACAAAAGTTAATATGCCTATGAACATGGCTGACCTGTCAGCCTCACCCAGCAACACTCTCTGGTGGAATTCATTTTGCTGTTTAAAGTCACAGTCAATTCCATTGGAGGTAAAGATTCCTATAACACTGCATCTGCTTTAGATAAACACGAAAAGAGGGATTTCTAAGGACAGATCACACACATATCAGAAGATGCTCATTTCTGAACAGACACACATCACTGGGAAACAGGCGCTGGCTGGGGATGGCCTTTCACACTCTCACATTCAGGGCTGTCCGTGGCTGGCTGAGAAGACAGTCTGTCTTCTGGCCCTGGAAGTTCTCCCTTGGGCAAGAAGGTGATTCAGCACCAACCGGGGAAACAGCACCCCTGCCTGTTGGCAGGATCTTCAGGGAAACCCTCCAGAGGATGCTCTTTGGGTCCCCTTAGAACTTGGATCCCATGCAAGCACTTTCCGCACGCCCTCCCGGGAGGTTGAGAAAGCACATTCTGCAGGCGGCGGGAGGCCTGGTCTGAGCACGGATGTCCAGAAAAGCCTCCGAGGAAGTGGTTGCATGCCTGCCCTTGCAAACTCAGAGTTGAGTAGACGAGCTCACCAAACAGGGCTAACACCACTTCCGTGTTTCCTCTCAAAGACTGACAAGGCCAGATGGGGCTGTGGAGTGGGGGCCCCAAATCCCAAGGCCCTCTTTCAGATCCTTCACCTCTTTAGGAATCTCCCTCCTCCCTCTGAACAAACATGCCATGTCTGCCTCCCCTCAACTGGAGCATATGATGCAGCTAATACTTTGTGTGAGGCACAAGGCGAGAACCCCACAAAACAGTGGGTGAAGTTTCTGTTAGCACAAAACAGGCGCTTCAACGTTTTACAAAGGAAAAGGTAGCTCACCCCTTTCCACGCTCCACACATTTTTGATGTAAGCACCTTGCTGAGGTTTTAATAGTTAAATATGCTAAGGATCGACTTTTTGTTGTTCCTTGGGTCTCCTTCAATTCTTGCCTTGCTCTTGAAGACTTTCGTCAGTAGTGCCTTCTGGGTGTGATGAGCATTTCCCTATTTGGGCTGTCCCAGACATAGCTACTAGCCATGTGTGGCTGCTCACTCAGGACTGTGAGACTGAATTCTTGATTTTAGTTTTAGTCCATTTTTATGAAAGTCACAATACCTCTGGCAGGAGTCAACAGAACTTGGAGTTCTCAGCTCTAAATGCAAATGGAATCTTGGAGCTGCTCTGACGCCTGCTGCCTTACTCAGTGATGCTCCGCCAGTCTGCCACTTCCGAGTGCTTGCTCAGTGCCTGAGCACAGCGGTCTTGCTGTCCAGGAGAAGCAGGAAGCATGTCGCCAGAGAGGAAGCTCACGCACCCAACCACTTTGGACGCTAGAGCATTGGGGGGGGGGGAGTGAGCAGGCAGGCTCCATTTATTTATATCACAGAGTGTTACAGTTGTCGGCTCTGCAGCTGAGAAACTGCTAGGGACAGGGACAGAAATTGGCTTTGTCTATGTTCCCTGGCACCTACTTCTGTTGTTCAAAGGATGCCAGAAGAGTCAGGGTTGGGGAGGGTGGGGACAGGAGAGTTCTGAGTGTGCAGACGCTCTCTGGGTGTCATTAGAAAAAACGAAGCTCACTCCCTTTCATGTCTGCATCAAAACTGATACAAATGTCATTGGGTTATCCTGGTCCATCCACAACAGGACAGTTCTGGCTGTCCAAGGCATGGTGACAAGGGTCTATCAGACAAGTGCTTTGAACAAAGCTGGGTCTGGCTGAGTCCTGAGTGGGATGTGGTTACAGGGGCCAGACTCAACACAGGGGTCCCGAAAGGCAAAGTCACCCTTGTTTTTTCCACAGACACTGACCTCCCCCAAGAAGAAACAGATTGGGTTCATAAACAGGGCAGTTACAGACCCAAGGGCTGACAGCTTCACTGTGGAGTCTCTTGGTGTTCTCTGCGATACACACCCACATGGGGGCCTCGTAAAGCATGCTGCACATCAGGCTTAGGCCCGGCTTGTCACCACTGGGAGGTGTCCAACCTTTATAGGGTTAGGTCTGTGACAATCACAGGGGTCTACTCTTACAGAGGACGGTCCAGCCCCTGCTTCCTCCTCTATTTTTGGCCCCTCAGGTACTTCGACCTTGGCATACTCCCCCACCACAGAGCTAAAAGCAGCAGGACCAACAGCCATGGATGTGAGCCAAAAAGAACCCTTTCTCTCCGTAAGTTTACTATCCTGGACATTTTGTTACAGTAACAGACACTGGCCAGCACAACCCAGGATAGCTCAGTTCTGCCACTTGGTGTCTGGGCTTTCCCTGTCCTTTCTAGCACATTCTCTGCCCTGTGTCCAACACATCCTTTCACCTGTAAAACAAGGAACTCATTGGCATGAAACAAATGTTTCAAATCACGTAATGGCTAAGAAGATGAAGAAGGATTCATCCGGAAGAGGGACAGAAGGTACAATGTTACTACTTTACACTAGTCATCTACACAGATTTCCACATCATATCTCCTGCAGAAACCCCTTCTCTTCCTCACCTTTTCACTGTGAACTTTCTAAGGTACTCTATGCAATTTTCTCCTCTCTCCCACTGCACCAGAGCAGTCTTTGGCTAATCAGCTACCAAACTCTAGGACTTGAATGCCCTGTGAGTTTCCCGTTCCACAGGAACTTTTGTAATACAATACAGAATACTGTAGAACTGTCATCCTTGCTGACCCAGGAATTCTGATTCCAGGAATTGATTGGAAGGAAATAATTAAGAATGCCCATAGTGTTTTATTGTGAGAATGCTTACATACGTTATTACAATGATAAACAACTGGAAACGATCTGGTAAGTCAAGAGGACAAGGGGCCCAGGGACTGCCTGATACTGAGAAACTTACAGTCTCCAAGTCAATCAACCAACCCCAGAGTTGAAAGTTAAGGCATGATTTAGGGTAGATGCATATTTCACAAGACTGGAATCTTACAGATTTACAGTGACTAGCTTTAAGATTATTCTAAAATTAGAGGAATAAAAGTAAACACAGGGTTGCCATAGGGGCTCGTGTAAGCTTTGTCTGAAGTTCCATTAACCTTAAGCAGGTCTAGCTCTAGAGAAAGGGAGGAGAAAGGAGATAGAAGTTTCTCCTGCTTCTAAGTCCACATGCCTCTGAGCAGGGAGCAGCATCAGAAGAAGCCATACTTAAGAGCCAAGACAGAAATGTTAGGGAGATGAAGGAAGAAGAGAAAAATTCAGGGGAAAAGATTTTTTTAAGCAGCAAGAGAAATCAAGAAAAAAAATAAGGCACTGTGATGAGAGGGCAATTATCTTCAAAGAGATTTTTACAGTAAAATCCAGAGTCCCTGAAAGACTGAGAGACCAGCGCTTCAGTGTAGGGAGTGGCTGGGCAGGAGAGGACACTTTTGAGATCAGCAGGCCAGCTGCTTGTCCCAACAGAGATGCCTGACCCTCTCCTGACAAGGTCAAGCCCCAGCATCCCCACCCTACAATGCAGCCTGGGTGCTGAGAATCAAGCCGTGCATCTTTCCCTGTGAAATCCATTCACAACCTCTTTCAAAATCAAAGCAAGCTGGACACCTCGTCTCTGGAGGGTCTGCTCCCATCTGGTTGTTCCAGCTGGAGAGGCTGTGACCTGTGGGCCATCCAAATCCAGGTGACAGGAGCCTGGTCCCTCTCCCATGGGATTGCTGCAGGGCACAGTCCAGCCCAAGCTTGCAGTTCCCACAGAAGCTCTGGCTCCCACAGCCACCGGCCCTTCCCTTAGCAGCCCCCTACCCAGAACAGCCCTTCCATATTTGACGGCTCCTCCCATATGCTCAGTGCCAAGGCCACACTGTATGGGGTTCTGGGGTGTATTCTACAAACTGTTTCTATCCACTCATCATCTGTACCAAACGCAAGCCCACTGCGAGCCTGCCGAACATAGGAAAACGTTCTGCCCGCTGTTTGAAAAGGAAGGGTTTGGCAAACGCAGGAAGCAGTGGAGGCTGGTAGCTCTGGGACTGCAATCAATGCCAGGAAGGGATGGAGATGAGAACGACACACCAGGACTTGGAAAACCGGGTCTCGTGGAGGCTGCTCTCCTAACTCACGATCGCTAATAAGGCCGGTCACAGAGTTTCCTTCCTGCAGGGTTCTGGAGGATCCCCGTCCAGGAACCCTCGTTACCCTCAGCCCCTGTCCCGTTCTGAGCAGACTCCCGGTATATCACATGCCTAGAGCACACATAGTACTAACCTCCGTCTCCCAGTCTGCTCCCTCTAACGATGCTCACTCACACTGGATAATGTCATCAACTTGAACTAGCTGTCACCTGGGCCCACAGGAACATACCTAAAACGAGGTTGGGAAGCTAATGACATCCCAACTCTAACTGCCATGAAAAGGTGGGCGTGGTGCGACTGCTTCATTCCAAGGAAGTGGGCTAGGAGGGTACCCATCTTCGCTAAGCACTCCTGCTGTGGGGTCAGTTGACTTCGCTAATAATGCTTAATGAAGGAGGGACTTTTATTCTTTTCTGCGGGCCCACCCATTTCGTCTGTCAGCAAATGGACCCCTTGATCCAAACAAAACTCCATCCTCTTAAGCCCCATCTCTAGACTGGTGTGGCACATGGGAGATGAGCTTCAGGCTGCCCACCAGCCACACAGTCTGTTCCTTGGGGGAGGGGGACTCCCTGCCTTCCTTCCATGCATCCCAGATTCTCTCAGGACTTTGTGGGGGGCCCATGGGTACCTCTCTTGAAGATCCTCATGTCCCCAGGACCTACTCCCACCACATTCCCATGTTTCCTGCATGCAGCTGCCCTAGGAGAGATATGAAGTGGTCCCCAAGAGCAGCCTGGCCTCCTGGGGGCTCTTTGGGGACCCAGGGCTGTTGGCCAGCTCAGCGGCCCCTCGAGGGCATACAGCACAAGGAACTTTGCTGTGGTGAGAGCGAAGCTGCGCTTGATAGCCTCGGGAGGGCAGGGACCCCGGCGACTCCCCTGGCCTCCCGGAGCAGGCCAGGATGTCAGCGTGGCCGCCAGACATTTAAATCGGCCCCACGGGAGGCGGCGTGGAAGAGGCCGGAAAGGCAGCGGCCGACTTGGGGGACGGCGGGGGTGGCCGCCGGGGTCGAGGAGCCGCGGAGACACTCACCAGCGCGTGTTGTCGTGGAAGTGCTCCAGCACCGCGTAGCCGAAGAAGGAGCCCGCCGGGCCCTGGAAGCGCACCGGGCGCTGCGCGTCGAGGTTGTAGGCGCCGGCCGGGACCCCTGCGGCCACCAGCGCCAGCAGCAGCGCTCGGAGCCCCCCGGCGCCGGTCCACGCCGCAGCCCGGCCGCCCATCCCCAGCCGGCCGCCGCCCTGTGCCCTGCCCCACAGTCGGGGCTCCCGGGACACGCCGCTGCCCGGGACGCGAGCCGTGCGCTCCGAGTCGGAGCCCGGGACGAGGCGATGCGCTGCAGTGTGAGCCGGAGCGAGGCCAGGGGCGGCCGCCAGCGCGCAGGGTCCTCTTGATCCCCGTGGAGAGGTCTGCGCGCTCGGAAGCAGCGGGTCCCAGCCCGGGCGGCGCTGAACTGCGAAGAGGCGCGCCCGCGGGGTGGGCGGCCCGGGAGGCCCGGGCGGGACAGGCCCGCAGCGCCCCCTGCTGGACGTGGCGCCACGAACCCCGGCTGGATCCGGTGCTGGACCCGGTGCTGGACCCCAGTGATCTCCATCCTCTCCAATGTCCCTGGCTCTGTGGGGGCCCAGCTGGCTGAGTCTCTCTCCCTTTGTGTTACCGTGTGAGCCTCACACAAAGCTCCAAAGCCACCCGAGCGAAGGATGAGTGAATATTCTGGTCCTGCCCATCTGGAAGCTCTTTTTCGGAGGCAAACACTCAAGTTCTTGAATCAGTTGGTGTTAGAGAATTAGTCACATGGAAG
Source organism: Peromyscus leucopus (assembly GCF_004664715.2). Taxonomy (NCBI): domain Eukaryota; kingdom Metazoa; phylum Chordata; class Mammalia; order Rodentia; family Cricetidae; genus Peromyscus; species Peromyscus leucopus. The sequence goes on along the minus strand of NC_051069.1, from coordinate 107,066,942 downwards.
CAAGCAGCGCATCCTTCCAGTCTCCCTGACCTGACAAGTGTTTTTCAACTTGGCAGACACGAAATACAGCCAAATCTTGCAAATCAAATTATTTTCACGTTCAACAAGCACCCACCACACCGCAGCCAGCCCCTGGCAAACTTTTACCTCTGACTCTCTGAAGTTGACTAGGCCAAGTTTAATGTTACTACTGAACTGACTCTTTGCTCAAGTAAAATCTGACCACATTCCTCCCCCCAACTCCCACCCACCCCCACCCACACACCTCACCCCGGACTCGCCACCCCCTACCCCTGACTCCCTCTCTCCCTCCTCCTCTGCCAAAGTCTCATTCATACTGAACACATGCTTTGCTTGGTCTTTTTCTTTCTAATCAGGTTTGTCCTTATAACAACCTATGTGTGTGTGTGTGTGTGTGTGTGTGTGTGTGTGTGTGTGTGTGTGTGTGTAGGGGAGGAAGCATGTTTTGGAATTATCTAGTCACCTGGTAGTCTAAACACATGGATCTGTACAGGTGAAACACCTCTCCTAGCTGTCATCAGAAACAGGGTCACAAAGAGGCTACACTGCTGTCTTTGGAGATGGAGGGAGGGGTCTATGAGCCAAATTCAGGCAGCTTCAAAACACAGTGAAGTGTCTTCTCCCTGGAACACAGCCCCCCACTGGAACACAGCCCAGGGACGTCTTGGTGCCCCATAGACCTGTGACCTGCAGAATTGTTGACGATAGGTTTCGTTGTCCTAAGCCACTGTATTCAGGTCATTTGTGTAGCTCTGATGCGTTAAGTATTGTCTTAGTCAGGGCTACTGTTGCTGTGATAAACACCATGACCAAAAGCAACTCAGGGCAGGAAAGAGTCTATCCTGTAGAAGGAATCTTAAAAGTTCTTATTAATAAAATCAAACCTGTGAGCCAGGTATTGGGGTGAACTGGAAGATCAGAGAACAAGCCATAGCTAACCCCACCTGGTCGACTTCTCAGCTGGTCTTGTTTCCTCAGACTGGAAGCTTCTGTGTCCTCATCCCAATGGCTCTCAGCTGAACTGCTGCTCAAAAGCCTGAAGCTTAACCAGCCAAATGCTTTTAGTTTCTGGTCCTCACGCCTTATATACCTTTCTGCTTTCTACCATCGCTCCCTGGGATTAAAGGCTGGCTTCCTGGGATTAAAGGCGTGAGTCACCATGCCTGGCTGTTTCCAATGTGGCCTTGAACTCACAGAGATCCCAGATGGATTTCTGCCTCTGGAATGCTAGGATTAAAGGCGTGTGCTATCACTGCCTAACTAGTGGCTTTTCTGTTCTCTGACCCCAGATAAGTTTATTAAGGTACACAATATTTTGAGGAACACAATACCACCACACTATCCCAGCTTACAGGTTAGTCCATCAAAAGGCAGGGCATGAAGCCAAGCCAACAGTTGAGGGAGAAATCACTGAGAACTATGTTACTGGCTTCCTCGCTGGCTTCCTCCATCCCTGCTCAGCTAGCTTTATATATGACATAGGTCACCTGTTCAGGAAATGGTACCACTCACAGTCTGAGCCCTCACACATTAATTAACCACCATTCCCACAGTCATGCCCACAGACAAATCTGATGAAGACATTACTCAACTGGGTTTTTTTTTTTTTTCAGGTGATTTCAGTCTGTATCAAGTTGACAGTTAATGCTAACTAGTAAAGTGCCTTAAGTTCTATGTAAAAGTGTGTGTGTGTGTGTGTGTGTGTGTGTGTGTGTGTGTGTGTGTGATGTGTGTACTCCTTAAGGAAAGACCCATAGATTTTTAACAAATTCTTAAGAGGTAAGGTAGCCTTTAAAAGGTTAGGAACTGGGAGCTGAAGAAACGGCTCAGAGGTTAGAAGCACTTCCTAATCTTGCAGGGGACCTGGGTTCAATTCTCCACACCTACATATTGGCTCACAAACAACTCCAGTCCCAGGAGATCCAACACCCTCTTCTGCTCTCCACAGGCACTGAATGTATGTTGTATACATACATATATGCAGGCAAACAATCACACACATAAAATAAAAGTAAATGGACCTTCAAAAGAGGTTAGAATCCATTGTCTAAAACACACGGATTACAATCTTTACAAACTAAACCTAAAAATGATACTGGCTAAAACTGTTCCCTTTCATTTCATAAAACAGGGGCTCTTAAACATGACCATACATCTGAATCCAGGGATAGCATTAAAAAAAAAAACACACCAGATTTGGGGCTGGAGAGATTGGCTCAGCCATTAGGAACATTTGCTGCTCTTTCAGAGGACCCAGATTCGCTTCCAAGACCCACACAGTGGCTCATAGCCATCTGTAATGCCAGTTCCAGGGAATCACTTAAAAACAAAATAAATACATAGCACAAGCAGTGAGTCGGGTTGGGGCCACTAAGGGTAAGGACCAAGAGTCAAACTGTTAAGCAACTGGGGTTAGGAAGACATGTCTCCAGGAAAGAGATCCCCAGTTCTTCATTGCGACATTATGGCAGGAAAACCTTAGACTCTGAAGAAAAAAAGAAAAAAAAACAAAAAACAAAAAAACAAAAAAAAAAAACATGGGCTTAATTAACCAGGTCTGACCAGCTGTGGCAGCCTGGTAAGTCAATGCAACAAAGATACCAATAAACTGATAAGCCTTTGAAACATATTGATGAGCTGTTTGAGGCAGTTTAAAAATTATAAAAAGGGAATGGTTATTAGTTATTCATGTTGTCTGACATGTGTAGTCAGCAGTGAGCTCAATTTCCTCGCTGCCAGAATCAGCTTTCCTGTCTCTAGAATGGCTGAATAGAGGGCTGGCGTGTTCATGAATCTTCTCATTGCTGTGAAAAAGTATCCAACAAGAAGAAACTTACAGGAAGAAGGGTTCACTGCAGCTCAGTTTGTCAGAGCACAGCCCACTGTGGTGGGGAAGGCAGGGCTCAGCCAATGGCTGCAGGAGCTCACAGCTCAGACCCCTCCCATCTGGGCAGACCAGGATGCAGAGAAAAGGGGATATAATACCTCTCAGCTGCCTTTCCTCTTTCCCCCCTTTTAAGTTCAGTCTGGGATCCCAGCCTATTGGTTGCTGCTGCCCACACTGGGCATGGATCTTCCACCTCGGTCAAACCTCCACAGAAGTAGACATGTCTGAAGGTTTGTCTCCTTGGTGGCTCTGTCTTCAATCAAGTTGCCAATGACGACAAATGCACACAGGGTAAGCATTCTTCTTCAAACCTGTCCACATAGGAGACAGAGTTGCTTCCTGGCACTGTGTCTTTTTAGAAATTGCACCTCTTGTCCAATTTTCTAAAGAGATGACAACCCAATGTCCCTCTTCCTTTGTACCCACAGATTAGTGTAACTCTCAGCTCTCATCACAGAAGCATCTTTTTGCAATAGATGGTGATGAGACTCCCAGGTCAAGGTGCAAAGAACAAGAAACACTGTGGTGCTCAGCCCTATATGGAGCATCCATTTCATGCTTCCTTTCTCCCCTAGGCTCAGGGATCATTGCGGAAAGAAGGGCGGGAAGACTGTAGGGGCCAGAAGGAGTGGAGAGCTGCTGCAAAGTGGTGTTTACTGGACCGAAAGAGCAGCAGCTCACGGGACCTCACCGTGGCTATGACGCCATGCACAAGAGCTGGGCAAGATCAAGTCAGACAAACTCTCAGCATAGATGGGGGAGGGGCTCCCAGCTCCCACCTCTTGCTGCAGAGCTACTGGCAATTGATGGCCACTGGGGAAGGGAGTCCATTTTCTTCAGAGTTGTGACCCCACATGGGATGCTCAAGCTCTAGCGAATGTCCATACGTGGCAGCACAAAGTGAACCCAGTGGGATTAAAAAGAAGTATATAATCTGAAAGGGAAGGTCGTGCACACGCACCTGGGGGGGGGGCAGGAGCTGCTGGCTCACACTTGGCTGTATTTTTAACTAAAGAACTGTGTGTAGGCCTTCTGCTTCTGTGCTGGGATTAGCCCAGGGCCTTTGCACATGCTAAGCACATATTCATCTGTGAGTCACATCCCTGTGGTCTTAGAAACTGTCAATCTGGCTAATCTCTTTTCCTTTAATAGTACGTTTCAGTGGACAGGGTCTTGCTATGTAGCCCAGGGTGGCCTTAAATGCTCGCTCACTTCTCCTCCTGCTGCCTCCAGGCTGTGATTTCACAGTTGTCCCCATGCCCAGCTCCTAGTCATATTCTGCTTCCTCCAGGTCTTTAGATGTTCCAGCTTTGATTATCCAGGATGTGAAGGTTGCAAGTGTGCTTCTCCAGCTGCAGCCTCTGCATACTGTCTCTCCGTGGCTTGTTGCCTTGTGTGTGTTGTAAGCTTGGGCTGCAATGTCATGTTCCTTGGGATTTTTGTCTTTGTTCAGAACATATTTTTTCATAGACAAATTGCGCCTCTTTCTGGCAGTCACCTGGGAACTGCTGATCTGCCTTTGCTGTGACCTAATGTCTGGCTTAGCTAGGGGACTGGTGACAGACAATGAATACACAGATAGGTAAGTACTAGGTGATCATAGCTAGGTAGACAGACAATAGATAAGAGGTGATGGATGACAGGCAGACAGATATTGGTGATAAATAAACAGATGTAACATCACACAGGCTGTTTTTGTGCTCCTGAAGGCTGCCTTCCATTGTATTCATTTACATCCTCCAAGAGTCACAACCCCACCAGGAAAGACAGTCTGGTGTTTATTACAGCACAAAAAACAAACTAGAATAATGTTGGATGTCTCTTTCAATGGAGCAGGCTATCCCAGTTCACCTGTTAAGAAGTTGGGCTTGACCTGGGGCCACCGGTCTGGCGACACCCCAGGCTTGGGTCCCTGGCTTTGCCTCTTCTCCCTGGCATGTGTGGGGCCCACTTAGATCCAGATACCCCCAAGACCGAGGTTGACTTCATCACCCATTTCTCCTCTGTGTTAGAATGTTTCATTATTTTTGGCTTCTGAGTATTTACTTTCTTACCAGCCAAGCCATCTCTTGCTCAGTTTTATATTTAATTCAACAATTTGAAGTGTTTTGTGGTGGTGGTGGGGAAACCAGCTCTAGACATCTGGGTATTTATCCAGCTAAACCGCCAAAAAGAAAAATTCACTAATTTTAAGTCATTGAATAATTTAATCATGTGTTAACCCCACTGCTTATGAGGAAGTTCACTTTATCTCAAATCCTGTTTGTGTGTGTATGTGTGTGTGTGTGTGTGTGTGTGTGTGTGTGTGTGTGTGTGTGTGTGTGTAGGCCAGAGAACAACCTTGGGTGTTGTTCCTCAGGCTCTGTCACCTTATTTTTTGAGACAGTTTCTCACTGGCTTGGAACTGTCTGTGTGGGCTAGGCTGCCTGGCCAATGAGTCTCAGGGGCCCTCCTGCCTCCATCTCCCAGCTCCTATTTCAAATCCATAAAGAGGAGTCAGCGTACATATGGGACTCTGGAACATGAAGCTGGATCAGACTATCTTCATAAACACTCCAGACCTCCCCCAAACAATCTCTAACAGTTCTAGTCCACCCACAAAAGCAGGCTCGCCAGGTAGGTTCATCCTGCTCGTGGGGCCCAGACAAGTATTCTATGTGGTTAGCCAAAGAACCCAACAATTAGACTGTTCGGACACACACTGTAGTACATAGCGCAGCCACTTGCTGTTGGGATCAGCACCTCCAATAAGTGTGTTATCCATGGATAGCACACAACCTTACATACCTACAAGCAGATAGCTGTAGCATACACGAGTAAAACTCAAGTTCCTCAAATGACACACTCAGATCTTATATGTGCAAACTGCATCTATAAGCACACAGCTCATAAAGAGAAAGCCAGAATTGACTGTGTTGGCAATGTGTGATGGTTTGAATGGGATGTCCCCCATAGTTGCAGGCATTTGAGATTCTGTTGGTGGCACTGTTTTGGGTAGGTAGGTTTAGGAGGTGTGGCCTTGATGGAGGACATGTCACTGGGGCAGCCTCTGAGCAGCATTCCAGGTTTGCTCTCTGATTCTTGATTTGGTTCAAGATGTGAGCCCTCAGCTTCCTGCTTCTGCCTCTGCTCCACCATTATGGTCCATTATCCCTCTGGGACCAACTAAACCCTGTCTGTCTATAAATTGCCTTGGTCATAGTATTTTATTAGTGATAGACAAGTAAGAGACAATGATTTTAGTTGAGACTGTCTATCATCTATCTGTGTGTCTGTCTGTCTGTCTATCCATCTATCCATCCATCCATCCATCCATCCATCTATTAATCCTTTGCATTGTTTGAATTGTCTGCAGATAGCTTACCATGGATGAAGAAAATGGTATCTCCATAAAGCTCAAGTCACCAGTCAAAATGGAAGTCTGTCATAAAGAGAAAGCCAAACCTGATATGGTAATGTACACCTTCAAATCCCAGCTGCTGAGGCAGGAGGATCATTGTAAGTTTGAGGCCATCCTGCTCTACATAAGGAATTCCAGGCCAGTTAGGGCTACACGGTAAAATTCCATCTCGAACCCAAGATGAATGAGAAGGAGGAAGAGGGGTAAAGTGAAGAAGGGAGAGAAGCATTGGAATCAGTTCACACAAAGCCACCTGCTCTCCAACTGAGAAGGAAACCCGGCCTTCGCTGGACAGCGGGAGCAGGTAGAGCTAAGAGTAGTCACCATTGCAAGTCTCTTGGCCAGCCCTGCCCTACGCCCTGGCCTCTATGGAGGGGCTAACTTTGCCAGCAGAGCCGAGGAGGAGGCCAGCCAACACCATGTGGAAGAAGGAAAATGCTCAGTATCCAGATGGCTCCTTGTGGTGTTTCCAAAAGAAGGAGAGAAAGAGAAAGGTCATCTAGATCATTCACGGGGCAACACCTCCCTAAGTGACTGGCAGGTGGCTAAACGCACTTCTGGAAGCCAAGTCTTCAAACATCCCCTGACTTTTTTTTTTTTTTTAAATACACAAGGCAAATGATACTTCCACGGTTTTTGAAACCTGGTAAGTTCAAGAGGAAGGTAAACCCTGTCGCCAAATCTTCAACTTGAATAGCAGGCAGAGACTGAAGTGAATACTTTCCCACTGAGGTATTCAAAAGCCAAAGTCCAACTGTTACCGTTGGGTGTAACTTTTCCAATCTGTTTCCAGGCTCAGAGATCCACATTTAGTGAAACTGCTTTTAGTACAAACATTGATATTAGAATAGATTCACACACCTTCTTAAGTGATAGGTTTAAAAAGCATTCCTCGCTTTCATTTAAATAATAAAACCACCTATCACTTGTCAAAATACAGAGACATAAAAACGATGTCTTTTTTTACTTTACAATAGTGTAGAAGTGTTCCCTTACAAATTGTAGGCTTTTCCACTTGCAAGAGAGCATTCACTACCTCATGCAAGAAATTCAGCATCTTGTTGTAGAAGAGGCTGGTGTTGGACAGTTCTGCCCGACTGCAAACTGACTTATGTGTTCTGGGTGTCTACAGTGGGCGAGGAGGAGCCCTCATGTTCAGAACACCAAATGTGTCAAGTGCCCTTTCCACTCTCGGAGTTCTCAGCTTTCAATGGGTTCATTGGGATGTAATCACTTTGAAACTTGGAGAATATATGACTTCCAAGACAGTTTAGGATGTCGAGTAAGAATGATCCCAGTGACGGGTCAGGCACATTTGCCAGCTCAGGCTGCCCTAACAAAACACCACACAGCGCCCAGCTGAGACAGCAGAAGGAGAAGTTTTCCCCTGTAGAAGCCTCGAGCCTGAGAGTAAGGTGTCGACAGGACTGGCAGCTGCCAGGGCTGCAGAGGGCTGCGGCTACCGCCTGGTGTGTCCTCACGTGGCCTCTTCCTTGGATTTGCATTGGCAAAGGAGAGGAGGAGGGAGGGGAGACTGAGGAAGCTGCTGAGTGACCATGCATATCTAGCATGTGTAAGACCCTGAGTTCAGTCCCCAGCATCATAAGGAGAAAGAAGAGAAAGGAGAGGTCCATGAGTGCACTCTGGCATGTCTTCTCACAAAGGCACTAACCCTACCAGGTCAGGGCCCCACCTACATGACTTCAGCCACTTTCTTACCCCAGATCCAGCCACACAGGAAGTTAAGGTTTCAACAGTGTGTGTGTGTGTGTGTGTGTGTGTGTGTGTGTGTTAAAGAAACACACATACTCGGTTGATAGCATCAGCATGTGACCCTGAGAACACAGGCTCTAGAGGACTCCGTCTCCCCATTTGTAAACAGGGCATCATGTTCATTAGGTAGCCATCAGGACTAAATTAAATAAGCCATGTAAAGCGCATGTCACAGAGTGGTGTGTGGACAGCAACTGACAAGTCTGGGTCTCTCTCTCTGCTTTGGTGACGAGCACGTGAGCTAATGGTTAGCGCCTCATGACAGACTTACACTTTTCCAGCTGTCTGAGTCGGGCTGCATGGGAGCTGAGGGGACAGTCCTAATGCCTCTGTTGTGGGAATGGCTCTGTGGCCGAGGGACCAAAGCAGATATTGCCTGAGAGACTTGAGGCCTGAAGCAAAGTCCTGATCTATCATTGACTGCCAGGCCCCGGGCTTCTCACGACACCTTACTTAGGCCTTTGCAGAAAGATAACACTAACGGCCCCCTCAGTTATGAGGGGTGCTAAACAGAACAGACATCCAAACCAGAGTCACTCGGAAGAAAGGCTGAGGTCACACAGAGGGGGCTCTGGTCTGGTTATTGTTGCTGTGGTAACACCATGACCAAAAACCAACATGGGGAGGAAAGGGTGTTTGGGGGGTCACAGGTTACAGTCCACCGGCTGAGGAAGTCAAGGAGGCAGGAACTAAGCAGAGACCACAGAGAAAAGCTGTTTATTGGCTGGCTTATGCCTTTGTTATACCGCCCAGGCCCATCTACCCAGAGAGGGCCTTGCCCACAGTGGTCTGGACCCTCCTACATCAAGTTGCCAATTCCTCCACTGAGGCTTTCTTCCCAGGTGAGTCAACTTGACAGGTGACGCTAACGATAACAGAAGGTATATAATGAAAGACATTTATAGGACTGGAGGGATGGCTCAGTGGGCAGTGCTTGCTGGGAAAGCATGAAGATTGAGTTCAGATCTCCAGCACCTAGAAAAAGCTGGGTGTGGTGGTGCGTGCCTGTATACCCTGTGTTGGGGAGGCAGAAACGGGAGGATCCATGGGGCCTGCGGGGCAGTCTAGGTCAACTGGTACACTTGAGGTTCAGGAAGACCCTATCTCAAAAGCTAAGGTGGAGAATGACAAAGGAAAACAACTGATGTTGTTACCTCTGGTCTCTAAGTGCACATGTGTGCAAACCCTGTAGGTGCACACACCACACACACACACACACACACACACACACACACACACACACACACACAGAAAACTATTTCAAGCGTGAACAACTGACTCTGTGACTACTTGTCCAAGCTGCTGAGCAATTTGGCCTCACGTTGCCAAGAGCTTCCTGAAAAATGCCCACACAGGCCTGACACACAAGGCCCATGCTGCCCTCCCTCTGACTATTATCTTATCTAAATGACTTTCCTGATTGTGACATGTTGAGATTATTTTTATTTTTCAAATACGCTTAATTTGGAGTTAATTTAGAATTAAAAACAGTTTTTGGAAAGTACCTAGACAGCCCAATTCACTTTATTTTTCTGTCTGTGTCTCTAAGTATCAGCTCCTCCCACGCCATGACAAGTCACTGGGCTCCAGTGCATGGTTGTGATCATCTCCTTGAACCAGTTAAAAGGGGCAAGCATCAAAGCTGCAAACCAGGACAGGGATGTAGCTCAGTGGTAGAGTGCTTGCTTAGTGTGTTCAGGGCCCTAGGTTTGGTAACACACACACACACACACACACACACACACACACACACACACACACACACAGGAGGGTATAAATTGCAAATTTCACACCAGTCCATGGGATGTATATTTTGCACACTCGGACTTTCAAAAGCTGTGTATGTGCTATCCTTGTCTCCAGCTTTTTCGTGTTGTAGGAATGAGCATCAGCTACAGACTTCCCTCCCCCAACAAGTCTCAGGATAAATGAGACAAGATGAAGTTTGAGCCATAGTCATGTTGGAAAACTGGAAACAGTTTCCTTAGAAATATAAAACCCTTAAGATGCCCTGGCATATGACAGGCAGTAGAATCTAGTTTTAAGGGACCCCTGGACTGAAGCACACACATGAAGGACTCTTGTTTGGAAGCAGAAGATACGGGAAGTATCAGGAAAGAGAACCTATAGGTACCAGGAACTGGGCCCTGCGTGGCCCTGCGTGGCCCTGCGTGGCTAGTAGAAGAAGAGCTGAGTTGCCGGAGGAGACACTCTCAGATCAACACTCTGTCCGCTGCCACTCGGACCAGGTCCTGCGCACCAAGATGGTTCCTCACCTAAGGAACACCAAGAAATACAAGTCATGGAAATGCAACTTCCACGCAAGAGAGATCTTACCTGATAAAAAGCTTACTTCTGAGGAAACAGAGCTAACAGACTGAGCGGATCTGACTAGTTAGTATTCTCAGAAAGACACGAGATTCCCACACTCCAACATGAAGAATGGTCCTTGGCTTAAAGATTAAACAATTGATAATTGGGGGAAAATCAACATATGGGCTAAGCAGTAGAATGGCCTGCCAAAGGAGTAAATTTGGGTGACAGTATCGAGACAGGAGTGTCCAATACTCTTCTCACTGCTATGACGAAACCCGACAGAAGCAGTTTAAGCATGAAAGGGTTTATTTAGCTCACAGTTTGAGAGTATCGAGGCAGGGAAGGCATGAAGGCGGAACTGGTAGCAACTGGTCACATTAATCCCCCACCCCCGGTCAGGAACCAGATAAACATTTGCACTCTGCTTCCTCCTTACCCCATCAGGGACCCATGGAGTAGTGCTACCCATATTTAGGATGGGTCTTTGCACCCCAATCGGGAAAGTCCCTCAAAGACAGGGCTGGGAGACTGTCCCCCAGATGACTCCAGAGCCTGACACATCAACAATATTAACCACCGCACCAAAGAAAACTCCAGAATGTAACTAAGATTTTTAAAGTGTGCAATAGAATTTATGAAATGTAGAGTACAAACAGGACTTAACCAGAATCAGAAGTTTTACTCTTTAGACAGAAATGAAAATATAAACCAGACCCAGAGAAAATCTTAGCAAAACATTTTTCTAACAAAAGGCTTCTATCCAAAGTATGGGGGAACCCCTAGACTCAACAACTACCAAAGTAACTCATTGGATGCTACAGTTTGGCTCTGAAGTGTCCTTCCAATCTCACAAAAAGGCTCATGGCTCATGCGCGGAAAGACCAGAGTCATGAGTAATGTCCGGATAGATCGTTAACATGGTGGGAAGGAGGGAGAAAGCAGGAGGCTAGGCCACATGTGAGGAGGTCAGAGGAGACCTCTGTGGGGTCAGCTCTCTCCTTCTGCCTTGCAGAGTCCAGGGATCCAACTCAGGTTGCCAGTATTCTGCAGCCAGTGCCTTTACCCCACGAGCTACCTCCCTAGCCTGGACTATGTGCAGTTTATTACACATAAACACAAGCTCAATCCAGCTGTTGCTGTGTGCTGTGCGACCTCTCTCCCCGCGGCTCATCTGATACCCCAGTCTGAAGAACTGTGGCTGACAGGATGTGACAGGCCAGCACCTGGCCCAGGCTCTGCCTCACACTGGCTGTGCTCGCCTCTTCAATGTGGTCTTTCAGCACCTTGGCCTTTTGTTCTTGTTTTGTCTTTAAAAGTGAGCTGCAGTCAGAATTAAATGGCAATACCTGTGGCAGAATACGGTGGGTTCTCATAAAGTTTAGTCTACTGGCCTTGTAGAAATGAAAGCATTCATATTTGCAGACTCCACAATGGCACTGCCTTTATTTTTAGCTGAGGAAGCCAGCCACAGTCATCCCGAGTCCAGAGGGAAAGGCTGTTGAAATGCTGAGGGGCCGGCAGTCCCATGTGCTCCGCATTAGCCTGCCCGCCTCTGTTTGTTATTCTTTGTGTTCTAGGCTTCCAGAAGTTGTGTGAAAAGTTCGGACACATAATAACCTCTTGATGACACATTCCAACTCAGGCCCTTCTGCAAGGCTTGAGTCCAGCTGCCACAGTCTTCACGGGGAAGGCACCGGGGGTCTTTGCCGAAAACGCTTGTGTGTAAGCTCGATAGAGATGTCTGACCCCAACACCTGAGGACGGGGCTGGGAGGAATTATGGCAGCAGTCCACATCACAGTGGGGGATAGAATGTTTAAAAAGTCACACAAAGGGGGCTAGAGAGAGGGGCCAGCAGTTTGGAGTGGCTACTATTCTATAAAGGACCAGAGTTCAAATCCCAGAACACACATTGGCCAGCTCACAAATGCCTGTTGTAGCTCCGACTCCAAGAGATCCATGCTTGCTCTGGCCTCCATGAGCACCCACACTTACACCCTCCCAACATACACGTTTAATTATAACCATTTTTAAGTCACATAACTGAAAAATCATTGCACCATATTAATCATATTGGTTACTCAGAGCATCACCATTGCTGAGAGCTATCCTATTTAAACCTTACAACAAGCTTATAGGTCAAGGACTTACAAGAAAATCCACATCTAAATGACTTGCAACATGAAAGAATTGTATCGCTTCTAATGGTCGAAAGTCCAGATTTAATTCTAGTGTCTAGTGAATCCTGCTCAGATGTCCCTGAATACCTAGTACATATTCTAGAACTGAGAGTGTTGCTCCTTGGCCTTTTGGGTAAGGTCCAGTGTAGAACCATAGGTAAAGCTACAGAATTTCACATTTGGTGTGGAAAGAAGAGAGAGATCCTGCCAGGCGGTGGTGGTGCACACCTTTAATCCCAGCACTCGGGAGGCAGAGGCAGGTGGATCTTTGTGAGTTCAAGGCCAGCCTGGGCTACAGAGTGAGTTCCTAAAAAGGCACAAAGTTACACAGAGAAACCTTGTCGCAAAAAAGAAGAGAGACATCCTGACATGGGAGCCACCATGGAGGGAGCAGGAGTGACAGGATAATTGGGGGTTCAGGCTTGGAAGTGCCCCACTTGAGACTCTGGTTTGATCTCTATCCTGGTGGAGATGTTAGACACACAGTTGGGTTTGTGAGTGTGGAGACTTGGGGTTGGGTAGGCTAGACACTCAATCATAAAACTCATGTGCATACAGGTGGTGCGTAGTGTCATGAGACAGGATGAGATCATGTGGTGAAGAGGAAGAGATCTTAAGATCCTGCAGTAGTCAATGATCAAGGAAAAGAGTGTGAGCCATCCTTCAGGGAAGGCAGGGGCCAGGCATCCTAGAAGCTGTCTATTCATTATTTTCCTTACTATTGCGGCCTGTTGTGGGGTATTTGTACACTGTATGGAAATGAATTGCTGTGATTGGTGTAATAAAAAACAGAACAGCGTTAGCTAGGCAGGAGGTGTAAGTGGGGCTTCAGGGCAGAGAGAAAACTCTGGGAAGAAGAAAGCAAAGTCAACAGCCAGATGGAGAGGGAGCAGGACAGGCAGTATAGTAAAGGTAACTGAGCCACATAAAAGAACACGCATTAAAAGACACGGGTTCAGCCGGGCGGTGGTGGCGCACGGCTTTAATCCCAGCACTCGGGAGGCAGAGGCAGGCGGATCTCTGTGAGTTCGAGGCCAGCCTGGGCTACCAAGTGAGTTCCAGGAAAGGCGCAAAGCTACACAGAGAAACCCTGTCTCGAAAAACCAAAAAAAAAAAAAAAAAAAAAAAAAAAAAAAAAAAAAAAACAAAACAAAAACAAAAAAAAAAAACAAAAGACACGGGTTCATTTAAGTTATAAGAACTAGTTAGGAACAGGACTACGTTAAAGCCAAGCTTTCATAATTAATAATAAGTCTTCATGTTGTTTTATGCAAGCTGGTGGTCCAAAGAAAAATCCATTTACAGTGACCAGACACCTAGCAAAAGCAACTTAAAGGAAGGAGGGTTTCTCTTGGCTCAGGGTTTGAGGATACAATCCACCATGGTGGGGAAGGCACGTAGGTACGCATGTGGGGCAGCTGGTCACATTATCTGCCCTCAGGAAACAGAGATGAATGCTGGTGCTCGGCTACCACATTCAAAGTGGACCTTCCCTCCCAGTCATCCTCTCTGGAATGCCCACACAGACACCCTCAGAGGTGAGTCTCCCAGGTGATTACAAATCCAGTCTCATTGACAGTGATGATGAAACATCACACCAGACGAGGGGAGAGTTTTTCCAGGAGAAAGGACATTGTGGAGAATCAGTAGATGACAGAGAATGCCCACTGGCCTTGGCATTGATTTTTCCAAGAGGGGAGACAGAAAAGAGGATAGTTACTAACTAGAGGGGTCTGAAGGGGTGGAGAGCCCCTGTGTGGCAGCGGAGCAAAGACATTTGCTGTGGGATGATCTGTATGTCCTGTGGGAGCCCTTCTTGGGTTCTTTGTGGCGTTACCCAGCAGGTCCGCATAGAGGATGATTAGGACCATGGGCCTGAGTGCAGGTGTTTGAGATGGTCTGCACTTGGCTGTGCTGGGGGATGGTCTGTATGTCAAGTTGTTCTGATTGGTTAATAAATAAAACCTGATCGGCTGTGGCTAGGCAGGAAGGATAGGCGGGACTAACAGAGAGGAGAAATAAAAGGACAGGAAGGCAGAAGGACTAGCTGCAGCCGCCGCCATGACCAGCAGCATGTGAAGACGCCGATAAGCCACCAGCCACGTGGCGAGGTATAGATTTGTAGAAATGCGTTACTTTAAGATATAAGAATAGTTAACAAGAAGCCTGCCACGGCCATACAGTTTGTAAGCAATATAAGTCTCTGTGTTTACTTGGTTGGGTCTGAGCGGCTGTGGGACTGGCGGGTGACAGAGATTTGTCCTGACTGTGGGCAAGGCAGAAAAACTCAAGCTACAGACATTTGCTTAGGGATCATCTTTAAAGAGCAGTGGGAAAGCTGACCTTTTGTTTTCTGCAGGGGAACACAGAGAGAAGAGACAGTCAGCCCTGTAAGACAGAAGCAATGAATGACATCATATTCACACACTGATGGCAATGACCTGGGAAAGAAGGAAAATACAGGACAAGCAGTTCTTACCTTCTGTTTATAAAGATGAGGATGCTGGGGGATGACTGAGTCTGTAATGCACTTGATGCTCTGAGTTTGATTCCCAGAACCCACATAAAAAAGCCAGGCACAGTGGTGTGCATTTTCAATCCCAGCCCCGAGGAAGAGAAGACAGGTGAAACCCTGGAACTTGCTGGCCAGCCAGCCTAGCTGGATCAGTAAGATCCAGGCCAGTGAGAGACCCTGTCTGCACCCTTGTGAACACACACACACACACACACACACACACACACACACACACACACACGAAATAAAGACAAGGCAGGCAGTCAGCAGATGTTAGGGTGGTATTGGCAAAGCTCACCATGGAGGACATGACTCCCACTCCTGGACCCAGTAGTCTCTGAATGAGGACAGCAGGGCTCTGGCTTTGCCCATAAATGGCCACAGACTTGTGAGTGGCTTCTAGCACTGCCACCAGAGACAGGCTGCCACAGAGGGACAATAAAAGTGAAATACCTCCATTGATTAGCATGTAGGATTAGATATGAACAGCTGAAGCCTTGCCAGTGAGCTACAACCAATACAGCTGACTGGAGAGAATCAGGCGGGCCCTAAGCAAAATCACGACTCTGAGAGCTTCCAGGGAGCCTATCTGAGCGACTGCATAGGTTAGACAGGCAGTCTGGCTCACAGAAGCCACAAATGCCATAAAGCAGAGCAATGGGTCACAATTTACACACACCAGAAGGCATGAGTGGGAGCAGAAAGGTCTCTCACTTTCATGGCCCATAGTTGAGTGGTGTGTACATTGTATCGTCAGTGTGACCCACACTCCTTGACATAAGGAGTGGCTGCAAGCTTCCCCAGCCTTTGATTCTGGAGTAGCCTTCAAACTTGCTCTGTTTAACAGAAGGGAGAAGTGATACAGTGTGGGATCCCAACCCAGGCCTAAAGATGCTGTATACTCTCAATTTGTACCCTCGGACAGCTATTGGGTTGCCATGGCAACAAATTTTGGCTGTCCTGGATTAGGATCCAATTCCTACCTTCTCTGATTATCACCATCTAGCTTCTGGCCCATTTCTGGACCTCTCTGATGACCCAGGCTTCTTACACACAGATCAGAAAAAGCTAAAGGAAATGAGACATGAGAAGCACCTGGCATAAAGTGGCCAGGGCCACACTTAATATGCTTCGGTGGCCATTTTATCAGCTGTTTTCAAGGCAAGAACTCTTTCTCTCGGCACACTTGAGTGTTCCCCACATCCACACTGTCTATAACTGAGAAATTCCTAAGCTAGGATTCCAACAGTTAGGGTGTTACGTTATCACAGGACACAAGGTCCTGGTGTTTTCTGACCCTTGAGCATTTTCTTGTTGAAGCTCCATCCCTGTCATTATCAAGTAAAATCCAGTCGAAACTTTTTGTAAAGATTAAATTAGGCTAAAGGGGAGTTCTGCGTCCTCAGGAGGTTTCCACAGGTCTGTGAGTCAAGGCTGACCAGAGGAGGCACACTTTTCTTTCTCTTTCCGTGGAGAGCAGTGCCCTCTGTGGGTGCCCTGCTGCAATTGCATGGCTGCCCCTGGAAACAGGAACACAAATTTGTTTAGGAAAGTGGAAGGAAGAACAGGAGGAACCGGGAAAGGAAGGGAGGACAGAAGGAAAGGGGAGATTGAGGAAGAGGCAGGGGAAGGAGGAGGAGAAGGGGAGAGGAGACAAGAAGAGAGAAGTGTAGCTGGAGTTTTCTCTCTGGGTCCCACCAAGCCCCAGCAGTCTGACAGCCCACTTGTAAAATAAACACACAGATGCTTATATAATTTACAAACTGTATGGCCGTGGCAGGCTTCTTGCTAACTGTTCTTATAGCTTAAATTAACCCATTTCCATAAATCTATACCTTGCCACATGGCCCGTGGCTTACTGACATCTTCACATGCTGCTTGTCATGGCAGCAGCTGGCAGTGACTCCTTCTGCCTTCCTGTTCTCAGTTCTCCTCTCTGTTAGTCCCGCCTATACTTCCTGCCTGGCCACTGGCCAATCAGTGTTTTATTTATTGGCCAATCAGAGGAACATACAGACCATCCCACAGCAGAGAAGGGAGGGGAGAAACTAGGATTGGAGGAGAAACAAAGAGGGGAAGAGGGGAGAGAAGGGTAGGATACAGGAGGAGAAGGAAGGAGAGACACTGAAGGAGGCGGCAGGACAGTCTGTACATCCAAGGCAAAATCCCCTCCTCGTGAATTCAGAGGCTGACCTCCCTCCACTCCTCAGTGTGAAGGGTGAGCACTGGGCCATCTTGGAAGCCTCTGAGCTAGCACAGAAGGGGCTGTGTGTGTGACGTTTCAGGGGCCCCACTGTGTGAGCAGGAAGTGTCCACTGCCATTCCGCTTTCAGGATCTCTGCTGTCCACTCACTCATTCTCTTACCAGCTCCCCAGGGGGCTCCGGTTCTTTGGCCTTGGTTGGTAGTCTTGCTGCCATGCTTTGGCCTTGGCACCATCTCAAGGAACCAACTTCCAGCTGACAGTTGGTTCTTCTTGATCTTTTCCGAAATGTTCTTCAGCTCTCCTTTTCTATCTGACTTTTGAATCTGGAACATTGTCAGCCCATGTCTCTGTAAACCCCCTCCTAGGTTCTGCTGAGCTCCAGCGTCTCCTCCACCCACCCCTGACTGCGTCATGGTGCACACCTGTCAATCACAGCTACTCTGGAGGCTGAGGCTGAAGGCAAGTTCAAGTTTGGCAGCTTAGTGAAGGACTGTGAAGGAGCTCAGTGGCTATGCTTGCCTCGCATGAAGCCTTGGGTCCAGTCTCAGCACAACAAAACAAAGCTCATACATGCATCATCCCATGGCTCTTGTGTCTGGAGTTGTAAGGGCTCTCACTGCACAAAGCTGATGTGGACACTGTGCAAACCTTCTGGAGGACATTCTTCTCACCTCCTGGACAGAGTGCCAGCCTCTGCCTTGATCTTCTTGGCCCTTTCAAAGGTTGGGGCTGGACTCATCTTTGATGGTGGACTGGTGATTTGAAGGAGGCAGAGGATGAAGGGTGTTGACATCCTGGGGTCCCCATACTCTGCCAACATCTCCAAGGATGTAGAGGGTTCTCAGGCTGTACAAGATAGTGTTTTGCTTTAAGATTGAAAATTATCTCTTCTTGAGTGTGATAGGAATCAAGACTGGTTCATGTGATCTGGGTGGTGGCCCACAAGCAGACTCATATGGTCTGTGAAGAATCTACCTAGCCAAACTCAAGGCTTCAGCAGTGGGGAGGACAGAGGTGCTGTCCCTATTCTCCATGACTCCTTGGTTTGGAAAATCAATCAGCTTTATTCATTGGTCGCATTATTATGTATAGGCCACGGATTGGGTGAGTCCCCAAAGATCCAGGGATGTGTGGGAGGAATCTTGTGGAGGGAGATAAATAAACCAGCTTAATAGAAAAGATTTGGTGGTGCTCTTCCCTTTCTATGTGTGGGGTGTTTGGAGGAGCATAGATGCCCATTCTTCCATAGCATGTGCTAGAATTCTGGTGTGACTCCATGCTGGCCTGGCTTCCCCCGGTTTCAACCTCACTGGCAGTTACACGTGTTTGTTTATAGCCTGTTGCCATCATTTTGGTAATTCATGCTTTTAGAAATATATAATTTTTTCTAGAGATTTTAGTTTTGAGGAATATAAAATTTGCATCACCCTCTGGATTCCTTGGTCTCTGTTTGGTCCTCCATTCTTCCTTAAGCATATTAATTCGCATCTTCTTTCCTTTTTGGTTTGACTAATGCTTTGTCAAGCTCATTCATCTTTCCCAAAAACCAAGTATTATTTCCTTCTTTGTATCATTCCTGTCTTTATGTCATCTATTTCTTCCTTGCTTTTTCATTCTGTTCCTTCTCAGTTAATCCAGCCTTTTACCTTGCTTTTGGTTTTCAAAGGTTAAGAGGCCATCCTTGGATTATTCATTTGTGCTCTCTCTCAATTGTTTTCTGCTGTTGTTTTGAATTCCTGGTCTTGCTATGTAGCCTCAAATGGCCTGAAACTGAAACTGTGTCCTAGGCTGGTCATTTTTTGTCTTTAATATAATTCCTGTATTGATTCTTTGGGAATTTTTCTGTTTTTTTTTTTTTTTTTTTTTTTTTTTTTCCTGGAACTCACAGAGGGTACCTGCCTTTGCCTCCTGAGTGGTAGGATTAAAGGTGTGTGCCACCACCATCTGGCTAATTCTTTGGGAATTTCATGTCACGCACCCTAATTCCACTCACCTCCCAGTCTCCCATATTTTCCCCTCACCCCTGCAGTGCCCCCCAAAGAGAATTAAAAAAAAAAGCAAGCAAACAAAAATGAGAACAAAATAAAACAACAACAACAACAACAACAACAACAAAAAAAACCCTCTTCACTTCTCCGTCCTTTCTGCCTCTCCAACACCTCTTCATTCGTCCTGGTGGCTTTGGGAGTGGTGTGTCACATAGTAGATCCTTTAGTTGAATCATTGCAATGAGTTACTGGTCTGATTCAAGGCCTTTGGCTTCTGGTACACCATCATCACTGGATCCTCACTGGAACTCCTCTGGGATATCGTGCAGCCACCCCGAGTCATGGAGTCCTGCTGGTATCATTCCACAGGACCAGTTCCTTCACGAGCTCCAGCAGGGCCTAGATGGGACAGATGTTAGAATAGGCCAACCCAAGGCCAGGCTGTGGGCCTGGGTGGTAGCTGAGCTGGTCAGACAAGGCCACTGGGGCCACCCCCCTCAGGTGAGGGGGCAGAGCCAGCTCCCCTATGCCAATGCCATCAAGGTCAGTTCTTCCTCTCCAGTAGTGAGGGGCGGGGCCATCTCTCCTGAGTGCAGGGACCAGTTCTCTTGCTGCAGTGTCCTGTGAGAGGCAGGGCCAGCTTTCCCAGGCCAGCAAAGGGTGGCTCAGCATGGCTCTCTGATTTCATCACAAATGACTCCTATGGCCTCTTGAGGTGACACAGGCCACAGACATCAACACAGACCCAGGCTGCAACTGGACCATGGACCCAGACATGGCCCTCAGCAGCAGCTTGGGCCCAGATGACATCCTGGCTCTGGGTGGAAGCACTGGCCACTCAGATCAGGATGGCTCTGGCAGCAGCATGGCCTCCGGACACCATTAAAGCCACAGGTTGCTGCCTCAACCCCTGGCTTCCATGTGACCTTTGGTGGCAACAGGGGCCTTGGACTTCAACATATACCTCAGCCACAGTAGGACCACAGACCCAGACATGGTCTTCAGCAGCAGCCTGGTCTGGATGTCACCAGTGCCACAGGCCACAGTGCAGGCCACTCAGATCAACACAGCCCCCCCAGCAGCATGGCCCTCTGACACCAACATGGCCCAGATCTCCAGCATCCACATGGCCTTCAATGCTAACAGGAGACTCAGACATCCACGCAGATCTTGGCTGCAGTAGGGCTGAAGCCAGCCGGAGCCTGGAGGAGCTCAGAATGTGGGAGCTGGTAAAAAACTAATTGCCCCTCCAGCCAGGACATGGAGTCACTTTCAGTCTGCCATTCTCGTGTACTAAAAAAAATCTGAGGTTAACAGAAATCTTTTGTTCCCATGGTGCACACCTTCTAAGTCCTCTTCCTCTTCGATGCTGTTGGGTGGGCCTCCCAAGACCTGCCCTGGGGCTAAAACCTGATCAAGGTCTGGCTCCAAGAATGGAATGTCACTGCCTATGATTGATAAGCTACCGTGGCTATGTTATAAGTTTAACCAACAGTTTCTTGTTTATGGTACAGTACTGATGCAAATTTAGAGTTATTCTTGTTATGGTATATGCATGTATTTCTGTTCTTGTTTAAAATATTGCAACTTTACAATATATTCTGGATTACTAAAGAAAATCACAAAAAAGACTTTGGTAAGAGTTTCTGTTTTTTTTTTTTTTTTTTAAAGTGAAATTTGTCTAGAATAAATGTCTAAAGGATCAAAGAAACGGACTGAGGGTACATAAAAGGTTATAAAAGGTCAAAGGTCAAAAATATAATATAAACTGTTTGTTATGATTTCTTATACCTGCAAATACTAAATTTAATTCTGGTTGGTTTTCATCTTAAAAATGGCTAATGATTCTGCAAACTGCTTATATATGTATATGTACAGGTATGTGACTTAAAAATGTAAACAAGCTTTAACTGTACGTATGTATATATATAACTTGGATCCAACTGTATGTATATGTGCAAGTAATTATCATTTTAAAAAAACATGCTTTAAACAGCAACCACGTGGCTTCCTCCATCTTGGCTGGTGACCTCATGGGCAGCCATGTGGCTGGCAGCCATCTTTTACTAAGGTTATAAAGATCTACTTGGGTTAACACATAAGTACTTATGTCTTTATCAAGTGTTTAACAACAAGTTTCTAAAAAAATTTAAATAGATAACAACATATGTTTAATAAATAAGATATTTGATAAATATTAAAGCTGCACCTAAATGCTTTTTTACACAGGAATATACCTTGCTCTGGCAGCTAAACTTTGTAATTTATGCCATGTTTTCTCCCCCTTAAAATAAATAAATATATATATATACATATATATATTATTGCTGATATTACAAAAGACATTTGAGAGATCTTAATCTTTTAAAAAGTTTTTATAATTAAAAACCAATGACTTAAAAATGTTTAAAAATGTTGTCTAGCCTCCTTGTATTTGCTAAGTTTGTTAAGCTCAAGTTATTTAGATAAAATGATACATATATGTTTTATATTGATATTTCATTTTGGTTTCTTTACTGAACCCATATTTGATGCTAGAAGAGCTTCAACTTAAAAGCATTGTTTTATTGACTATTAAAGAACATAAATAGTCAGTCATAAATAATCAAGTTTTTTAAACTATACTCAGGGTAAGTAAATACTGATATAATATTACAGGGATATGTTTACTTATTTACTCAATCCCTTCCATGTTTTCAGGGTTGAGCTTGAAACAAGTAACTAGAATCAAAGTTTGTCTATTCAGATACACTTGAACAGCCCTCATACTTCAGAGATCTGCAGAATATGGCATTTAAATGTTGATCTAAAAGCTTATTATATCAGACAGGCTTCCAGATCCTAGCAGTGACCCAAGGTCTCCAAAGAAGATTACATACAAGGCACCACAACGTCTCTGCCTGGATCATGGCTACACTGACCACAGGGCAAGATGCCCCAATGCCTGGCTTACAGAAGGAGGTGGCACATTTATGGAATCTGCTGATGGCTCAGGAACTCTCAGCCTCTGCCCTAAGAGGTCTAAAGGTAAAAGAGGACAGTCCTGGAGATGCTCTGTTGGCTGTATCATCTCCTCCCACCCCAGCTTCACCCTAGTGTCCTCTTCTACACAATGGGGAGCTAGAGCCCTCCTTCTCCCCCAGTGCTGAGCCCCAGATTGGGCCTGAGGAGGCCATAGAGAGGCTACAGGAGATGGAAAAGATTATTGCCAAGATAAATGAGACCTGGGAAAAAAAGCCTCCTAAGACAAAAGCCCTCAGAATGGAGAGAGAAACATTGCTGGCTAAGATGGGCGTGGCTGTCCGAGAGGATGGTGGTACTGTAAAAGACTCCCCACCTGGTAAATCTAAATGAGGACCCCTTGATGTCTGAGTGTCTTCCCTACCACATCAGAGATAATGTCACCAGGGTTGGCCAGGTAGATATGGCCATCAAGTTGACTGGACAGTTCATCTGGGAGCAACATTGTCTCTTCCGAAGCATCCCCCAGCCTGATGGAGAAATGATGGTCACATTAGAGTCTGGTGAAGGAGCTGATGAGAAGCTTGTGACGGAGCCGCTGGTGCTGAAGGCAGGAAACAGGATCGTAATGGGCCGGATGGTGAAAGAAGATTGATGCTGGTGCCTCCAACGCTCTGGACACCTGGGTAGGGATTGGTCCCTGTAATTTATAGGATTGGAAGCTTCTTTGTCTGCACTCAGATATTATCCTCAGATTTCTGATAGTACTGATGGCTAGGCTAGCTCTAACTTTGTCAGTGTGGCAGCATCAGACAACCAAATCCTTCTGCAAGGATATAGCTAGCTTGTTAGCTCACTTTTAGGATTAAAAAAAACTTCTAGGCTTCTAAGATGACTCCCTGGAACACAGCAGTCTCTATAGGAAACTCCTGCCTTTAAGAAAACAGGATACACGTGCTTTGCCTCTTCCTCCCACTAAGTACAACTCCACTCTCCAGTGTTTATAGATTAAACAAGTTACTTCTTTAAAGGAGAAGCTGCCCCATCTGGAAGAGGGGCAGACAGATGCCTTCCCACTGTAACAAGGCAGACAACTTCAAAACCTGTGTGCACATATGCACTTGTGTGTGGTACCAACAGAGGCCAGAAGGGGGTGTGGGATGCCTGGAGCGGGAGTTACAGGTAGCTACGAGCGGCCTTATATGAGTGCTGGGAACCAAACTCCAGTCCTCTCCAAAAGTGGCAAGTGTGCTTAGCCGCTGAGCCATCTCTCCAGCCCCACCAACTAACTGGAAAATGATTCAGGCTGTTTGTTTTGTTAACCTTCTAAACGTCCATGTACAAGGAAACCCATTATTCTGAATGCTTACATAAAAATTAAAACTTTAAATGCCTATATTGCTTACTAAGTATTATCATTAAGTGTTCAAGATTGAATATTTCTAAAAAACAAAAACCCAACTAACGATGTTCTAAATTAAGGTGGGGACACTGTTTGCACAAAAGCAATGTGGCTCAAAGCCAGAAGGTGTGCTATTCCTCCCCTGTTGTCCTCGCCTGCCACCACCATGGTGTATGCTTGAGATGTGCGTAAATCACCTCCAGCCCTTCAAAGCTGGAGGCCACTTTGGTAAGGCCACTTTGTCTGGATCAGGGTCATCCTCCCCAGACTCCTGCACCCAGGCAGCAAGCAATAGGGTACACATAGTTCCAGCAAACAAGCCATAGGGTGAGGTCTAAAAAGGCAGTGACTCAGAATGTCCACTTAAGAATCAGCTTTGGAATGCTAGGGGCCTGTGCTAGACAAATGTGGCACAAAGAGATTTGAAGTGTACCCACTTTGGCAGCATAGGCTACTGGGGTAGACTGGTTATCCTGAACTGTTTTCTCCAACAGTCCAAGTAAGTTCATCATGGTATACTTAATGCAAGCACAAAAATAACCCATTCGACAGCTGAGAGACGGTTACACAGCAGCAGAGCCTCTGAATGAAATGCCCCAAGAGTAAAGACAGTTTGAACTAAGTTTTAATGACTTTCAATAGATTTACAAATGGCTTTACACACACACACACACACACACACACACACACACACACACACACACACAGAGTCTATTCTTCCATCTTTCTAATCACATATTGGGGAAATATTCCTATGAATCAACATACTAATGACTTCCTGGTAGGGCATTCTAGAGGACAGTGGGTCTTGCTATACTGCCATGCTTAGCCTTGTGCTGGTACAGCCTCCTGAGTAGCTGGGTCACAGCCGTGCATCACTGCAGCTGGCTTTTCAAATGTCCTGAATTTCCAAAGTAGAAATACCGTTTACAATGACCCTCAATTTCTTTCAACATTAGAAATGTTTTCGGAGCAGCCTACTCTCCTCCACCTTGCTGCAGAGGATGAACAAGCTGAAACCATGCCTCTTTCTGGTCCTGTAGCAGGAAGAGACACGCTCACTTTTACAGACAGGCTGGTTTTAAAGTCCAAAGGTTTTTGAAAGGGGAACGACAAAACACAAAAATAAAGCAAAACAACACAAACGAACAAACAAAAACACCAGAGTGTTTGCCTAGCATTCATGAAGGGCTGGGTTTATTCCCAGCACCACATGAAAAGAGGCTATGGAGTCCGCAAGATGGCTCCGGGGTGAAGGTGCTGGCCATGCAAGCCTGTCGACCGGAGTCCATCTCCGGGACCACATCAAAGTGGATGGAGGGTAATGACTCCACAAAGTTGTGCTGTGATCTCTGTACATGAGCCATGGCATGCATCCTGACTCATTATCATGATGCATGAACACACATAAAGTAACACTAAAAAACTGTCTTTAAAAGACTAACATATACACATCATAAAATAAAAACTAATGTTCTCATCCTGTAATTTTGAAAGGCTGAATTCAATTTCTAACAGTAACCAATAACAAGGTCACTCTCTACCAAGATTCACATGCACCTACATAAAAAATAGTAACCACAAATTATTGCAAGTAAAAGTTGTGCCGAAGTATCAACAGAATGGATTCTAACACCTTTCAACACTAAACGCTAATTTCTTGGCAGCAGATGTTTTTGCATATCACAATCACAATCTCTTGGGGACAGCTGGGCTTGAGCTGGGTCTGGAATGAACCCTGAGGTGACAGCTTCTTCTTTGTGGTCTACAGCTTACCTGCAGCCATTATACACTTTTGTAAGACAAAGCATCCCAGCTTACACCACCTGTGGTGTCAACATGTCCTGTAACTACCACTGAGAAAAGTCTGGCATCCCCCAACTTCTAATCAGAAACAGTTGTTGAAAGTTCTCACCTGGAACCAAGGTGCTGGCATGAAGCACAACCAAATGCTCAGCTTCCCACTGGACAAAGCAAGCTGAGACCATGCTACTGGGAGTCACTGAAGAATGCAAGCAACCTCTGCAGTTTAACTGTTATTCCTTTCCATGCTTAAAGCCCAGCTTGACTGCTTTCTGGGGAGCTGGGAAACTATATCCTAGAACCAATACCTGCTTAAAAGAATATTTTGCCGGGCGGTAGTGGTGCACACCTTTAATCCTAGTTCTCGGGAGGCAGAGCCAGGTGGATCGCTGTGAGTTTGAGGCTAGCCTGGTCTACAGAGCAAGATCCAGGACAGGCACCAAAACTACACAGAGAAACCCTGTCTGAAAAAAAAAAACCAAACCAAACCAAACCAACAAACAAAGAATTTTTAAGATTTATTTTTTGTGTATGAATGTTTTGTCTGCATGTGTGTATGTGCATCATATGTATACCTGGTATCCATGGAGGTCAGAAGAGGGTGTCAGATCCCCTGGAACTAGTTACAGATGGTTGAGAGCCACTAAGTGGGAGCTGGGAACTGAACCCATGTCCTCTGCAAGAGTAGAAAATACTCTTAACTGCTGAGCTAGCTCTCCACCTCCTGATACCTGCTTTGAAAATGTCATTTTACAAAGTACTTGCAAGACATGACAACACAGGTGCACCCATGAGCTCACAAAGCCTGGGCTATAAGCACAAGACTTGGCCAAGATTAAGCCTGTGGGGAGATATTTGACGGCACTGTGACACTCCAAGACTGTTAATAAAGTTAACCTTGAATCAGGGGTGGAGTCAACAACTAACTGACCAGAATTAGCCAGAGATTTTGGAGGACACATATGATACAAGAGAGAGCCACGGGAAAGAGTAGGGAGGGGCTTAGAAAGATTTGCTGGGCCTTCTGATCTGGGAAACATGGAGACGGTCATCTGGTGGTTCTCCACTGCTTTTTGATCTGTCAAGGTTTTATGCTAATATCTGTCTCTTGAGTTTTTATTGATAATAGAACAATTTAGATAAATACTTCACAAGCCAGCCAAGAGCCCAGCCCGGATGGGGGAGGGGTGCGTGAAGTTCCACCTCGAACTGGGGTGCTGCTACTGGCAGTTGATGGCTGGGAAATGGATGTGGGTCCTGAGAGGCTGGCTTCCTATGTTCCAGAAGATGGTCCCATATCCACGCACATGCAAGCAGCACTAAATGGACTCAGTGGGTACTAAATTTAGTAATTTTAAAAAGAGGAGCACATGATGCTGGGGGGAAAGGGGAAGAGAATGGGGAGGTAAAACATCCAAATGCATTTATGCACATATGAACATTAAATATTTAATAAAAAATAAAGTTTTATTGAATCACACTATATTCACTCATTTAAGAATTATCTGTGAGGCTGGAGGGATGGCTCAGAGGTCAAGAGCACTGGCTACTCTTCCAGAGGTCCTGAGTTCAATTCTCAGCAACCACGTGGTGGCTCACAACCATCTGTAATGAGATCTGGTGCCCCCTTCTGACGTGCAGACATACATGCAAATATAAGTAAATAAATCTTAAAAAAATTATCTGTGGTTGCTTCTGACTACAAGGAAAGAGTTATGAAGTTACAATACACAAGTACATGAGCAGGAGGATGTGGGTGTATACACCAGGTGACAACTAGTATTTAACAGGTCGACCACCGGATGGGGAGCCCCACCTGGCAAGGCCATGGAGTCACTGACTGTAAATGACCAGTTGTTTCTGTCTGTAACTTTCTCATGGGCTACCACTTACCTCCCTAAAAAGAACAGCTGTGGGGGTCTTTCCACAGTCCACTGGTAGTGTGTTTTACATCTATGGGCAGACATACTGATGTGGATGGTCAGGAAGATGATTTCTGCTTAAGCTCTATAATCCTAATACTTCTAGAATATTTTTCTTTACTGACAGAGGAAAGTAACAGTATTCTTAGTCACAAAGACAGCTAATTTTAGATTTCAGAACAAATTTAAAATAGACTAGCTGCCCCCGCAGAGAATACACAAACATAAGTTCCAGATGTTTATTACTGAATCAAGGTCAGAACTGAAGCAATTTTGGCAGACATAACCCCCTGCAGTAATTCTCTTTTTGCGTGTACCCCAACCACTCAAGGTTCAGCCAACTACTGTTATTGTTAAGTCCTGAATTTCAATGTCATTCTCTGTCTGGGAAAGAGCTGGGTGCATGGCCAAGCATTATTCACTGGCCGGTCAGCATGACATTCTTAGCCTGAGAAAAACTGTATGACTTACCATGGGTCAGACCCTGAAAATGTAACAGAATTTGGCTGTGAGAGGAGAAGGAGGAGAGAATGTGTGAGTGTGTGAGTGTGTGTGCAGAGGGAGCTGAGGAGGGAGGATGAGTAGCTAGACAGGAGAGAGAGCAAGAGAGATTTTCAGAAAGAGATTTGAGATGTTGTCTGTATAAATACCTGGGTAGAGGTGAAAGAGTGTGTGTGTGTGTGTGTGTGTGTGTGCGCGCGCGTCTGTGCTGAGAGAAGAAGATGTGTACAGAGAGCTGGGTAGAAGACAAGTAGGTTTGTAGAAGAGAGAGCTTCTGTAACTATATAGAAAAGAGATGTAGGGGAGAGATGTGTGTGTAGAGGAGAATGAGTGAGTGAGTGAGTAAAGAGTGAGTGAATGATCTGGTAGTGTGTAAAGGAATGTAGCAGGGTAGAGAGAAGAAACATGTATAGAAGAGATGTGGAGCCATATAAAAAAGATAAAACTGTGTATAGAAATCTACGGCTGTGCAGGAAGAGATGTGGCTGTGTGGTGAGAGAGCTATGTAATGAAACATAGCTGTGGCTGTGTGGAGAACTGTAACTGTGGAGACAAGAAAAATGAAGCTGCACAGAAAAGAGATGTAACTGCAAAAGAGGTGTGTGGCTGTGTGGAGACTGTATGGAGAATGTAACAGTGTAGAATGTAACTATGTGGAGACAGAGATGAAGTAAAAGAGAAAGTTACCATCAGAAAGTGTATGTGTTTCCTTATTCTCCCCCTCAGAGAGAGAAAAGTCTAGCCCTCAGATAGATGAGAACTTTTCCTAAGTCCTCGCTGCACTCATGGGTTTTTTTGCATACCCTGGGTAGCTGGAGGCTGGCCCTCCAGCTACTGATACACACAGCATCTGGGACCAAATATGCTCACTATATGGCCCTTTTATAGAAAATTTTTGCCAGTTGATGTTAGACCTGAAGTTAACCTGTAAGCCCCACCTGCCCAAAGACTAGGTAACATCCTAGAATTATGGGAGTTGGAGTTCTTAGAAAATAACCACAAAGCCTCATGGGAAATTACAGTGGCCTATGGGTTTTGCTCATATAAGCCCTGCCAACACATATCTCGAGGCCACACAACTGGAAAGTTTCCAGATGGTGGTCCTGACCAAATCCCATCTTGGTCAATATTTAATATTTTAATAAAAACTTTCTTAAATTCAGCCAAAATGATGGAACTGTTTTTTTCTGGCGAATCTCAGGATTAACACCGACCCCTGCTCTTTTATATTGGGCATCTCCACGAATGGGTCACAGAGAAATGACAAGCTGCACTGACTACACAGAAGAGGCTATCACTTCTACCCTGGAAAGAGGCATCAAAAAGATAAGTCATATTACTTATTACAGAACCTTCAGTGGGACACAATTGTGCCAATTAAATAAGAGGCGGCGGCGGCGGCGGGGGTGGTGGGTGGTGGGGTGGTTTCCTGTCTTCTCTCTAAAGAACACTGAGCAGACAGCTGTAGGGTGTGGGTGGCCCCATTCCCCTCCTCCACAGAGCTTGCACCCTTCATCCTAGTGCAAGAACCCCCAGCAAAGCTACAAACGGGCTGCATAACCGAGGTTCAACATTAGGTAGACGCTCTACAGACCTAAGAGTCTGACTGACCACTGTGTCCCCAGAACATGAAGGGTATAGGAATCCTTCTTAGCAGTTCCCACGGCTTGGTGTCCAGAATCTTCTCTCTCGTTACACTTAAGAAGAATCAGTGACCTCCAGAGTCTGCAGAGCCTCCTGTAACACACCAGAGGGGGTGTCCATGTCTCCTTTCTCATTGCCCATGTTAATGCCAGACACACACACAAACCTTTCTCCTAATGTTCCCTGATGAGCTCTCCCGATAGTATCTCTACATTCACTTCAGCTGAAACATGGATGTTTAACTAGCTTGAAGTGATTTCAACCTCAGAAGAAGCACGAGAAATATTATATAGGAAATAAACTTTATTTATCTGATCCTCTGAGATAATATGGCCAACAGTCACAAATCTGCATTCAATAGGATTATGTATTGACTATTTACAATTTACAGTAGTATTTTTTCCTCTGAAAAATAATATAAGTATAAAAGCTAGGTAAACATGAGGTGCTGCCATTTGGGACTTATCATAGCTTAAAGAATTAGGTTTTAGCAAATATCCAAAAATCAATATGGGAAACAGTCAGTTAAATTCTCTAATTTATCAGAAAAAAATCCACTAAATTTCACCTCAAAATATATTGCACAAGTCTTCTGAAGAAAGAGAAATCACCCTAAAATAAATAAGGAAGACAGGCAGTTCTTTAAAAAGAGAGGAAAGAACAGAAGAAAGAGACACCGAGTGGCCAGGCCAGTCAGAAGAGCCTCTAAACCACAGAAAACTTCCACGAGAAAACTGATGAAAAAGAACAAAATCATCACCATTCTCCACCAAGAACATCTGCTTCAAGAGCAGTGCATCTGTGGGCCAGGGTAAGACCCGTCTCCATGACAACACATCTGCTTCAAGAGCAGTGCATCTGTGGGCCAGGTAAGGCCCGTCTCCATGACAACACATCTGCTTCAAGAGCAGTGCATCTGTGGGCCAGGTAAGACCTGTCTCCATGATAAAATGGCCATAACGGCAGGCCTTTCTCCAAAAACAGGAGGCACGGACAGTTGCCAGGCAGCAGTTGCCCAACATCACTCTCCCCATTTCTTCAAGATGAAGTTCGGAGCCATGACTGAAAAACAGAAAGGAAATTGAGGTGAGATAAGAAAAATAAACAAACAAGCTTTTATAGCCAACTTTTTTGTGAGAATTATTTTGTTTTTTCAAGGTAAAATAAATTAATACTTTAGGGATGACATTAAAAAAGTAAAAACATTTCAAATATTGATTTCTAATGGAATTTTCTAGAAACTGCTGTTAAGAGTAATTTATACTGATTGAGCCATCCCAGCGAACAGAATTTAGGTGTAGACTTTGAAGCTGAGACCCTGACCATGAATCCAGTGCTACTGAGCCCTGAGGAAAGCCACCCAGAGCACCACCTGCACTGGGTGGAGAGCCCCAGAGACAGCGCTCTTCAAACTGTGCTTCAGGGTAGAAGGTGGTCCCACTTTCCCTACATCCTGCAATTCTCTCAGCATGATATGCATGGCAGAAAGAAAAGACACATGGCATTGTGGTGTAAAAGCTTCACCTAAAGATCAAAACTTAAAAAATGCTGAGACACAAACCCAGAGTCTTCCTAAGAGTCTCCTGGATTAAAATGCTACATGCTAGGACTCAGATTGAGTTTGCTGTTTAAAACATTAGAGAAATAAATTTCCAAGTAAGGTTAAGTAGAAGAGACAAAGTGTCATTCACATTCAGTGGAGGGAAATGTTAAGGTGTCCTGAGTGTCTGTTTATATGCTACCTCAACTGCTGGCCCGAGAACCGAAGGGAGAGATGTGAAAATCCTGCTAAGGTTACTCCTTTTCAGTTATTACTTTGAAACCTTGGCACAAACACCTCTCAGAAACAAAATTCAATTCAACTAAGTGGCACAACAGAATGTCATGAAAGCAAAAAGACCAAGACCTTCAGTTTAAAAGAGACTCAGAAAACACAGCTACTTGATGCAATGGATGCTCTGTGGAGCCTGGGGTTTTAACCATTTATGAGAGCTCATTCAAAAAATGGAAAAATTGAATATTATACATAATATCAATAATATTAGTATTATCTTAGCATTAAATTTATTGAGTGTGATAATCTTACTGTGTAATCTTAAAAATACCTCTGCTCATTTGTATCTGTACTGTCAAACGTTTGTAAGCATGATATTTACAGTAAACTGCCAATGTTACAAAAGGGAGAAATAAATATATGGAGGGAAACCAAGAGTGAGAACTGGGAGAAAATTTCACAAAATGTTCGAAACTGGAAAGTAATGGCGGACTTGGGCATTCACTCAATTATTTTTGCAAAGCTTAGGTCTGAAATGTTTCAACGCAAAAGCTGACTGGACAATCAATCAGTTAGCAGAAATGCTGAGACAGGCATTTCCAGGGTGAGAGAGCAGCTATCTGCAGCACCCTGTGAGTGCCACACTACTACGTGACTTACCAGGTAGATCTCACACTCACAGCCATTCAAGTCTCATAAGCTTACTGTTTTTTACTAAAAGCTCCCAGCATGGATTTTAGTCTCTGAAGTAACAAGTTACTTTCAAATGTCCATGAGATTGTCTGTAATCTGGTCTCCTCGTCCCGCTTTCCTCAGTGTCTGGTGAATGCTGAAGCCATCTTTGCCCTCAACAGGAGCCACAGGTCATGCTAACTGAGACTTCCACTTGAGAGGTTTTAGAAGACTCCCTTTGAAAATTGTCTCCCAAAGACTGTATGGCTAGATCTACTCTATTTAAATCTAATCTCTGACATCAGAATAGAGGCCACTCAGCAAAATAAAGGTCATTCCAGCCAGGCCTCATGGCATATGCCTGTAATCCCATCATTAGGGAGGCTGAGGCAGGAAGATCCCAGCCTAGGTTACACAGAGAAACCCTGTCTAAAAACCAAAACCAAAACAGAGGTCATTACTGGTCAATGCCTGACCTGCCTACTGCCAGGAGACAGGCAGGATAGTCTTGACTCGCTTCCCTGCCTACCCCACTCCCAGCAGCACTAACCCTTGCTTCCGCAGCCTCGCTTATGGTAAAGTGCTGTCAAAGGGACTTTTGGAGGACAGGTGGGCATACTGTGGGAAGGCCAAGACCTGCCATTCTGAACAGAAGTGCCTCTGCCCCTGTTATATTTCTGTCTGCCTCTGAAGGTGATTCCATAAGCCGTCCCCCAGGCTTATTACAGCCACCTAATAAAACCGTGTTCTGCACTGCCAGTCACTGTAATGGAGACAGGAATGAGACAGCTCTGAATAACCATGCAAGCAAATTAAATGATAAGATATGAAAATCAAAAGGAAACTCAATGCAGGCAGTTAAAAAAACAAACAACAACAACAACAACAAAAACCCTTTAAAAAACAGTGGGGCTGGAGACATTCTCCACAGTTTAAAAGCACTAGCTGCTCTTATAGAGGACCCAGGTTTGGGTTTCAATATCCACACTGCATTCACAACCACCATGTAACTACAATTCCAGGGAATCAAATGCCTTCTTCTGGCCTCTGTGGTACACATGCATGTAGACAAACATACAGACACATACAATAAAAATAAATAAATATTTTTAAATGAAATAAACATTTTAAAAACCTTCTTTAAAAGATATGTCTCAGCCTTTATACCCTTCATCCTTCTACATTTGTTCATGACTGAAACAAACCATCATCAAGTATACTCAGGTCTTAGTCACTGTGATTCAATTTATTTGTGAAAATTATGGCCAAGTTTGAGGTATATGTGTACCTGAAATGTTTAAGGCAATATTAAATGAAGCGAATGACATGCATACTGTATAAGGCTGAGAATCTTTAAATGCAGAAAATAGTAAATCATGGGAAACATTTTAGATATTATGTTTCATTGTAATAAAATGTTCTTCAGAAGCAGTCATTATTCGATTAAACTAGGCTGCCTAGGAGCATCTGACAGAACACATGTGCTATCTTGCATCAAGCTGTGTGATCCTAGGTGCAATAAAACTTTATTTTAATCAACCTTATTAGTTTTCATTTTTTTTTCAAACTATCATTCTAATTAGGCTTTGTAGTAATTTAGGTTCTGGATGTGTGAAATACATCTCTCCATTTGAATCTGAAACACAGTACACCCTATATTTCATCATTTCACATCCAGAAATTATTTTTCACTTCTTTCTCATAATCTGTAGTAATTTTAAATGCCATTCTTGGTGGCTGTTAGTCTATATGTATCAATCTATTTAACAGAATCAACAGAAAGCAATTACATTAACCCAATGTCATAATCATGTTCATTAAAAAGAAAATAATCCCAGCAAAATGGTTAATCGCATGCAATACCCGTGATTTCAGTCCCAAAGATACAGACATGTGACTCTCCACTCACCACACGCTCACTAAGCACAGACTCAGGGTTATCAGAAGATGCCACTGCGAGGTGAAGGAAACTACAAAGCCAAGAGGAAAAGCTTATTGGGTTAGTTTTCAGACCAACAGTACATAGTTATATAGGTATACGGAGTGGATGGAGTTACAGACAGTACTTAACGTTTTTTCAAACTGAGGGTCATCAGGCAAAGCATAGGACTATGCAATACTTCCCCCATCCTGAGTTTTTACTTTCAATTTCATTTAAAAGTTTAAATGCTGAAGATGCACTTCATGCGAAGGGTGTATTTAACTGCCAGGTAAATGAGAGGGAATTATGAAGTGATTTACAGTATAAATTAAAATTTGATTTACATAATTTCAGTCCACCCCCACAAACTTTTGGAAGTCTCCCACTTTGTGGCCCACAATGGCCTTGAACTTGAGAATCTTCTGCTTCATCCACCTTAATGCTGGGGTTCTCGGCAGGTTCCCCCACTTGCCACACTATTAACAGAGATGATCTTGGCATGGATCAAACAGTCTGGATGTTGAAGATTATGAAAGATTTTCTACGTAATTTTTCTGAATTGTTTGCAACATTTTAAAAAGTGATCTGATAGAGTCTTAGTCTAACAATATCAGTTAAAACTACTCTCTCAGTTAAACACACATTTACATATGCATTATTTTTCATTATGTGTCATTCTTATTTGAATTTGTTTTCCAACTCCACCTGGCATGCATGGAAAACTTCACCTAAAATGCTATAAAGATGGTTTATTAACTTAGGAGATTTAAAAGGTTCTGACTCAAATGGAAGGGAGTGAGACCAACAATACTAGAATGATCAAGGTCAAGGACTGATCCAGAATAAACATAAGGCTGAGGATGGGGCTCAGTGGTGCAGGGCTCCAGCATGCATGGGGCTCTAGGTGTGAGTCTCTACAAAGCACAGAACAAGCAGGCAACATGGAGGATGAGTGTGGGCCAAGCACAAGCGAGTGAGTAGGGAAGACGACAAACCCTCCCAAACAAGGAAAGGAAATCCTCTGCTAGTGCAGTCATTAGGGGAATAGACCCAGAGATTTACGTCTTTGGTGTCTGGAGTACTTCAGTGAGAAAAATGTGCTTTTAGGAAAACCTAAAAAGAGGCTTCTCTATAACAAAAGAATTTCTTGGTTCCAATTTCAACCAACTACATTATACTTTATTAATAAAATTCCTTTAAAGATAGAGGTAATCATCTTGAGTCACTCTATAAATATCAACAATCTCTTTAGACTTACCAAAAAAAAAAAAAAAAAAAAAAAAGGAGGGCAAATCAATTTGATTAATTTTCAACTTATATATTAAGATCTCTCCTACTTCAGACCCATAAATTACTTCATATTCCTACCCATTTTTATCATTTGAATGATCTATGGGGCCTATTTTCATTCATATGTGATTGGATGGAAGTTACCACTTACCCCTAAAATTAAAGATTCCAAGTTCTTCAAAGCTCCCAATTTCCTATATTCTCTAACAACTAAAGTAGTAGGTAGCTGCAGACTGAATTTATTCAGCAAGTGAAGTGTGAAGAGATGTGAGGCTTTGTTTAAAGCCTGGGCAGGTCAGTCTCAGGGGCAAAGGAAAATTAACACAAGAACCAGCTTCCGCTTCATCCCTTTCTAGAATGAATACTGCTTTACTCAAGGACAAAGAATCTAATGTTTTCTCTTAGATATGCTTAACTAACTATTTTTTAGTCCTGTCTTCAGAGTTTTTTGGTTTTGGTATTGCTCACTATCTACCTTTATCTCTTGAGCCATCTTGGTCCAAAAGATGATTAAACTCTTTAGAATCGATGCACATGAAAATACTTTAAAATAGAAGAAAGAACACTGTGCTGTCTGTGAAGCAAAAGGACAAACTCTTCTCCATCCTTCCCATCAGCACTCAAGCTCTGGGAACTCCACATCGTACATGTGACATCAGATGTCCATGCTACTGAGAAAGACCACTCTCTCCCTTGAGTGTCCCCATTACATCTGGCTTAAATTTTCTTCATGTCCATTCACCGCCACTTTTTAAGTTGTAGTACAAAAGACATTCAAAACATTTAAATTTCTTTTATACAAATGAGGCAGAATATAAACTGCAAGAAAGCTGCCTCCCTACACCTTCCTTCTGGAACTTACCATCAGCCGGGCATCTTCTCTTTCCAAAATTTTCTGAGCCTGATCATCAGGGAATTTCAAGACAGTGGTTATAACTTTCGCCATGGTCTAGAAGTGATAGGAAAGAGGACATTAGTAGACACAAGGTAATGAAGTCTCACACTGTCTGACATGTTCTGTTGAGGGATTCTTTAGTGCTCTCAATGGAAGCCACGAACAAAGAAGTATGATGTGAAGGTTATCAGTCAAGGAAGTACTAGCATTTCAACTCAAGAGCGTCCCTTACGAGGTCTGCATTTCCAATAGCATGAAGCTGTACAAGGATCTAGCTCTTAGTCCTTCGTCTCATTAAGATGAAACTTCATTACGAATTCATCTGAAAAAGCCTCATATTTGCAGTAACCTACAGTGATGCATTGCCAAACATATGCTCTAAATAACAAAGATTAGAAGCCCCCACCCAGGGTTCAGCTCTAACTAAATCACATCATATATCTCATAAACATGGGCTACTGCATGGACATGAACATGCTTAGTAGTTACTTTTCAAGACATGCAGCACATTGGCCTAATAGGAAATACATATTAAAGGAACACAATGTTTTGTTTGGTAGAACACATGATGAATCAAAACATTACACATGGAGGTTTGCAAAACAAGTTCATAAACTGTGCAGATCAGAATAAATATACCGTAAGTCAGACTGTCACCCAAAAGCTCCTGGAAAATTCTCCTCAAAGGCTGAAACTCCCTACTGTGTATCAAGATGAGATGTCATGAAGAAGACAGAGAGGAAAGAAGATGTCACTTATGATGTAAGAAGGATAAGGAGATCAGCGTTTACATCAAGTCAGGTGGTACACTCTCCTGGGGATTCCTACAGTGCATGGTAGAGCATCCCAGAAAAGGGAACTAGTGCTCGTGGCTACGTGTGCTTTGTGAATGGGTTGTGTGTATGGAGGCTGCAAGGGGTTCTGGGGAAACGTGGGAAAAAAAATCAGCATACTATTATTAACCCAAACTTCTGGAACTTTATTCATATCACTAGAAAACATTCAATAATTAACAGAAAGGAAAGAAACTAACATTTTAAAACTATTACCTGTAGAGCCGAGGCAAGACATTCTGTATTCCTAATAAGTGATTCCTAATAACTCTACCTAACAGATCAACCGACAGCATTTCTGGCTGCAAACCCCACACAATGACTTTACTTTCAGATAGCTTTCTTGTTTTTGCCTTTGCCATTCTAATAGCTTTAAAAAAATCTAAAATGCTATTTAAAACAGTCACATTCTTGGAGGATTCCAAAGGCATTTGACAACACCTCTCACTTAATACTAGACAGGACACAAACTAGTGTGCTAAACTTGAGTATAGAGGTCAAGTGTATGTGTCATGAACTGGCTAAAAGAAGTAAGAAGTAGTAACTATTTCAATGTTTTCTTTTTGTTAACAGAGAAGCGACTTTCTGTGTTCCATTTATAAAGATTATTTTCCCCAGGTACCAAAAATCTAAAATTCTAAAATTCACAGTTATATGGAACATTTCCTTAATTTCAGTATTACACAAGCTACCAAAGTACAATTCACTCTGAAACCACACATTGCATATGGAAACATGTTTATAAAGATATAACTGTGATCTGTGACTAGTTGTCTCTTCACACTCTAGGCAACACTAAATGGAAAATCCACCCCTAAATTCATCAATGACCCAGAATCTATAGCTGACACTCAATAAAGCCGCCACTTGCTAAAAAAACTTTTATGGAGAAGCCCAGGTACTTGCTATACCTTTGAAAAAAACCACATCCTCAGGCCCTGAGAAGTAAGGAAAAGTTCAAATAAGCCACCTGATTTATAAGCAAGCTCTTCAGCTGTTTCCTCAGGGAATGCCTCTTCAATGAAGCTTACAGAGCAAAAAGGAAGGCCGACAAGATTTCAGTATCACAACAGTGGAGGATCAAAACCCGTGAGGAGAAAGCAGTGCGAGTAGCTCCATCCTACAAGACTGTGTGTACTATACGAGTGTTCTTCAGGCACCTGCCTCCTAAAAAATGCTGTAGTCAAAGAACGTGAAGAGAATGGTAGGTTGATACACCACCCAGTCCTCCATAGGCTGGCTCAGTCTAAAATATAACCTGCTCTCCAATTTGAGTTCTTGGTTAATATACAGAAACTAAGCAAATCAGCCAAAGATGTTTCTAAAATCAGCGTCATTCTTGTTGGTAATGTTCGGGGCCATCTCCTCTGTGATATACACACATAAAATTTTGAAAATATTTCAGACCATCTAGCCTTCAAGACTGTCTGGTCCTAGTTGGGAACAATTGCAACTCACAGATACAGTGTTCAGCGGGACCAGACAACTTGCAACTCAAGGAACTCACACATCATTTTCTTGGGCCTTCTCTCTGAGCTGCTGTCCATCCTGATTGAGTGCTGAGCTTCCTGATCAAAACCTAACCCTCTTCCTGTTTAAAGCCTGGTATACCTGGAAGCCACACAAGGGAAGCTCTTACTGTCCTTAACTGCATTCCGCTCCACAGTGTGGTTAACTGAGAACTAAGCACTGTTCAATTCCAGAGTCAGGAATGGTGTCAGCTTCCACATCCATGTATGAATAAATGAACAGGAGATTAACACTACTAGCTTCAACGTTTCCATGTAAAATGTGATGGAAGAATTATAGGCTGTTTATCGTCATTCATCAGAAAATCACAACAAATGCAGACAAGGGCGGATGAAGACTGTGAGCCTCTGAGGCTGCTGGAGAGAGCTCTCCACTGCCTTCCACACTGTAACCTCAAGTGAGCCACAGGTTCAGAAAGCACAAGATGACATCTGGCTTGGGCTCTGTCACTTTTCCAAGGTTTAAACTTAGAAACAACATTTCACAAGCACTGCAATCCCCAGGAGCAACAGGCGGCGGTAGCCAGTGTGGTAGATGAAGGAAGGCTGCAGTCTGTTAGTCACAGCACTTGCCCTGCAACTGTAGTGTGCCAAGTGTCTACAGTCCTGCGAGGAGTCTCAAAGCTCAGGCTCCTACCTACTGCTCATGCACGTAATGTTAACCATCTCCCAAGCTGCCGAGCTCAGGCTGCTGCTCTAGCTCCATAAGAGTGCAGTAAGGGAAAGCAGTTGTTCATCAGTGTCACTTTAAGATAAGAGAAAAACTAGTGAAAGTCCTGAAGGATAAAGGACCCCGGACCACCACGAACTAATGCACCCCTCTCTGTGACATGTGCTCAAGACCACATTACTTTAACAGAACTCTTATTTGGAAGGACTTGGTAGCCAGACCTTGTGGTACATGCCTATAATCCCAGCTCCTGGAAGGCAAAGCAGGTCACACAGCAAGACCACGCTTCAAAAACCCAAATCCAGAACCAAGCAACAAAATTAAACCTGCTTGATATAAACAAAACATAATTTCTCCAGACACTAAGGACTCAAATGACCTCTGGCTCCTGGCACTTCTCTGCATCTCCAATCTACAAACCTGCGGTGCTGTTTAAGGTCCTTGTCTATGCCCTTGCTCTGTTTTGGTTCCCTGTATGTTTTCCAGATCACTGTCTGAACTGGCCTAGCATCTCTATGACTCAGCACATAGCCACACAGCAAAATATTGACTGTTTCCAAGGACAAAAAGTTCATTATGCCATCTCAGTCATGACAAAGACAATGTAAATCCCATGAAGAGTCTACAAGTGTCAAAAACAGAAACTGACTACAACAAAAACTTTTACTGATAAAAAAGCTCATGAAATTCCCTAACAACATTCAATTCCATTCAAGATATATTTACCAAATGTCGAACATAAGGTTTTAAACAAACAACAAACAAACAGTAGAGGACACAAATAAGGCAAGACTCTATACCAAGGGTCTTAGGTAGGAGCTACATTCTAGAAAACAAATTGACTTACTGTTCCTACTTGCACAGGGTGGTAGTTTAAACACGATCAATATCTCACCCATGCAGAAATGACTTATAACAGACTAAACTGTCTCTGATGTTCCTTAGCTGTCGCTGTCATGGTTATAGCATGGTGACTCACAGTGCTATCTACAGGGTAGTAAAACCTCCTTAAAATGGAATCGCTTCTCCTACTTTTAAGATATGAAGTCTCTCTCTCTCTCTCCCCCCTCTCTCTCTCTTTCACACACACACACAAAAACTAGCCACTTTTTAAAAATAACCCATTGTATATGAAATTTTCATTGTAGTAGTATTTAGTAACATCCAATAGTATTTTTTAAGTTGGTATTTAATAAACAGAACAAGACTGCCAGTCAGTTCGTTTTTATGAATGCTGTCTGCGTGTAACAATCTAATGAGTGTGTTAAAAGGAGTCTCACACCAAGTCACCAGGCAGGATCCATACCTTGGTCTCACGACCCATCATATATTCAAACAACACTTTTCTCAAATATTCAAACTCAGTAGGTTCTCCAAAGAGTGAGACATCAGTGTGGTACAAATTGCCACCTGTCAAGAAAGATAAAATCAAAATTACAAAAGCAAAGCCAGGTAACAGGTCACTCAGAAAACAGACACATTAGGACACAAGAAGGGAATAGAAAGAGACATTGTTTCCTATCACTGTACTACGCTTTCCACACATTCACACTGTGGACATTCCCAGCCGCTTGATAGAGTAAAAATAAGAACCGTCACAAAATTTTTATTTCCCGTATCCTTCTCTTAAGATCACATGGCCAGTGTAAAAGCTCCTTAATACTGGCATCTCTGCTAAACAGCGTGTGGACAGCGGCAGATATCCCAGCAACTAACATCACCATCTTCATTTGAGCAACCACTCAGTATCTCAAACATGTTTAGTTTCTTTTTAAGTACTCCAATATCAGTTCAAATCCAATTTTAAAAAAGTTTTGAAACATAAGATAAATAACAAACCTGAAAGTGTGCAAAGTATCAGTGTCATTGCGATTTTCAAATATTTTTATGTGAGCTGTGTGCAGTGGCACAAGACTGAAACCCCAGCCACTTGGGGGCTTAGGAGACTATTAAGTATATGAAGGGAGAAAGCGGAGAGGGGGCTAAGAAAGAGTAGTAATAAATAGTAATGTATAAATAATAATTTATTATTGCTCTTTCTTAGGGATATGATAAATGTATATTATATGCATACATGGAAATGTCCTGAGAGCTCATTAATTTGCATAATTAAATATGCTAATAAAAATAAAATAAGGCAAATACAATAAGCAGAAAATTTAACATCTTATAAAAAAAGAAAACGACAACCTAACTTTAGAAGACACGGGAATATAAGACATTCCACAAAGGAAGAAATGCACACAGCTAGAACAAGGGAGGAACAAACAATATGATCTAATCATGCTCAACCTATTACTAAGAACAGAAACAAAATTAAAATCCCGACAACATTATATCAAGTGTAAATCAGCTAAGCACTGAAGGACTATGATACACATTAGCAGGAGAGAGGCCACAGTGGGCCAAAAAATTTCACATCCTGTGATGTGTCAATTCTATTCTTAGTTGTGTATCCTATAGAAAATCTTTCACATGTAGACTATAGGAAACATGTACAAATATGTACCAAACTAATGGAATAAAATCTACAACCAAGATGACTCTCAAACTTACACTAAACAAAAGAAACAGATCATGTAAATTCCCCAGCTAAGCAAATCTAAACAAAATGTCACTGGAAACTTCACACATGGATGTTAAATGTGAGGGCACAAGAATGAGTAACACAGTGTCAGAAGGGTTCAGCATCATGAAGGTGCTGACTATATTATTACAGAAGTACCACAGGAGCTTACATGGAACAGGAAATGCTTTATTTCTCCCTATAGGATGGGGATCACTCAAATCTTAAAAGCAGCAGCATGGAGAAGATCAGTGAGCACAGTCCACCAGACTTTTTGGATTCTTTTAATCATTTAAATGTGCTGATATATGCAATGTGTACAAAACAATGTCTGACACTAGAATTTAGTATTATGTATGTAAGATATGCAGCTACATGACACTACAGGAAACAAAGCAAGCCAGACGCAGAATGACAAGTAATGTAGGATCTGACTCACATATGAAATCTACACAAGCAAGATTCAAAGAACAGAGTAAGATGGTAGTTACCATCGGCCAAGAGGTCAGGTGAGTGGAGGTTCATTGTTCAAAGGAGACAAAATTTCAGCGTCAGAGTAGAAACACGTTCAAGACAGCTGCTGTACTGGGGTGATGATATATTATACTACTAAAAACCAGCAGGACTAGATTTCGAGTGTTCTCACCGTGTACTGGTCTGAATGAAAATGCCCCGCACAGGATTATACATTTGAAGGTTTGGTTCCTAGTT
The DNA here is from genome assembly GCF_004664715.2 of Peromyscus leucopus. NCBI lineage: Eukaryota > Metazoa > Chordata > Mammalia > Rodentia > Cricetidae > Peromyscus > Peromyscus leucopus. The sequence continues at coordinate 107,024,564 of NC_051069.1, read as the reverse complement.
GGTGGAACTATTTTGGGAAAAAGTAGGAGGCGTGGCCTTGCTGGAGGTGGTGTGTCACCGGGAAGAAAGCTTTGACGGTTCAAAAATCATGCCAAGCTCAGTGTCTGTCTCTCTGCCTGCTGTCTGTGGATAAGAATCTAATTTCTCAGCTGCTGCTCCAGCACCAAGCCTGCCTGTCTGCCTGCTCCCATGCTCCCAGACATGATGGTCATGGACACTAACCCTCTAAAACTGGAAGCAAGGTCCCAATTAAACATTATATTTAATGAGCTGCTTTGCTCACAGTGCTCTGCACAGCAGAGCAGTAACTAAGACACATCACAACCAAAGGTGAAGCAAGTGAGGTAATGGGTGGCAGAGGCACACGGGCGGCATGGCGGAAGTCAGCTCACCTTTGTACGGTGTCCCCACAGCTGTCGCACACACAGTCTTCTCATGTCTTTTCAAACGGTCTTCTAAATGATGGATCTAAAAATAATAGTCAAACCATACCATAAAATTAATATGAACATCCCATGTAAGGAAAAGAGCAGCTATACAAGAAGTACTAGATTCTCTTTAATGCTGAAGGAACGTTACATGCAGATAAAATGGAAAAAAACGTTTCTTTGGCAGAAACTAAAAGCATACTCAATGAAAGAAAAATACATAAATTGAATTTTATTAAAATAAAAACCTTTTTATATTGAAAGATTACATAAAAAATGTGAAGACAAATTACAAAATGGGAATAAATATTCGCAAATCACATACCTGTAAGGACTTTGCATCCAGAATACATAGTAAGCCCTTACACCTCAGAGAACACAACCCCAGAACAACCACAGGACATTAGTAAATACTACATCACTCCAAAGAAGAAAGAGACACAAGGGGCCAAAAAGTTGAGGAAAAGATGGTTGATACCATTAATCATTAGAAAAATGTAAACTAACACCACAGTGAAACACTTCCTACCTTCTCAGGAGGCTATAATAACAATCTTGTTGATAAGGATGTGAAAATGGAGTCCTTATAAACCACTGATGTGCACAGAGCAGAAGCTATGGCAAGCGGAGTGGCAGTTTCTCAAGAAGTTTTAACACAGAAAGCAACTCCACCCCTTCCTACCTAGAAGAACGGCAAATGTTCAAGCAAAAAGTGCTACACAAGTTCAGGCGTGGGTACTCCGTCAGTCCCAGCACTCAGGCAGGAGGATCTCTGCGCCAGTTTGGTCTAGAGTGGGTTCTAGGACAGCTAGGGCTACACACAAAGCAACTAGGAAAGCAGGAAGTCATGTGTTCCCTAGTGGCCGAGACCCAAGCACTCATCACCAGAAGCTGCGCTCGTCCGTACCTGCTCTCTCAGCTCCTGCTCCTTTAACGTGGCCTCGCTGATCAGTGTGGTCTTCTGGGCTAGCTGTGTCTGAAAGAACAGACGCCAGATTGGAGTGAGTGTGCTTCATCAATCCAGGACATGTTTCTGTGCTACTTGCAAAAAAACTTCCTTTACAGAAACAGGATCTTTATGTCTTAACTTGTTAACAAAGGAGGGAGTCGGGTGGGGTGGGGGGGGGCGTTCCTAAAATGTACTAACTTGAGTAAACTTCAATGAAGAACTGATCTTACCTGTAGCTCCATAATTGTTACCTGGAGATGGAAAAGAAACACAAAAACAAATAATATTGTAAACAATAAAACCAACAAGTAGAAGAAACAATAAAACAGCACTATGAAATGACAACATAGTACAAAGCCAGCTTTCCCATCTTAGGAGAGTGAGCAGGTTTGAAATAAAGCAATTTCAAACCTTTCTTTTTGAACCTGGTCTATTTTTGTTATAGTAATGCCCACATGCACACATCCATAAACAGAGGAGAGGCTGAAAAGCTGTGACAGCTCTTGGATTCTTTACCCTTCAGGGTTAAGGGACACAAGACTATGTTCATGTACCACTCAGGTCAGAGCTTTCAAAGTCCTTTAGGACATTTCTAAGCACAACCCCCAAGGCTCATGCTGGGCTCTGATTACAAATTGTTGATCATGAAGCTCAGCACAGGTACACCTGACTGAGGACCATCTAGAGTCCAGAAGGAATATTGCATCAGTGTGATGCCAGTTATTTGGGAGGCTGAGACCGGAGGACCATTTGAGTAGAACGTTCACACTAGCCTGGGAAACGTGCCAGGACTACCATCTCAAGTAAAAAACAAAATCAAAACATTTAGAGGCACAGTAGCATGCTCAAGGAGAATTAAGAGACTACAAAGGAACAAATGTGTTTGTAATTATTATTTTCTCCTTTCTTTTGCAACAAGGTAAAGGACTCAGAGCACTAATATCAATTTCACAACACATCAACACTCTATGGTAGTCAGGATGCAGGATTGATACTCTGAAGCTCATTTTAGTAAAATACATGTGTTTTCATAGAAGTAATGTTTAATAGCAAGGATGCCCACAGCCATGATCACACGCTAAATAGACAGAACGGTATTAATGGCTGTCCTTGAAGAGAAGGACCTTTCTGCTTGCTCAGTGCTCATACAGCTGTATCTAGTAAGAAGTGATGCTCGGCAAAGCCTTTTTATAAAGGCTTCATCTCAGAATTCTGGTAAGGAGACCCTTGTAACTGCTGTTATCAGTAACTGATAATCTGTATGAAATCTTCTTAAAGGTAGAGTCACAGACGGTGTCTGTCCATCTTCCCAAGAGCCCCATGACAATGCTGTGAAAAAAAAGAACATCCTAGAGAAGGGATAACTGTCAGAAATGTTTCAGTGTCAGGCTTCTCAATCTGGGACCCACATGCTTTGTGGGTAACTGCTGGAGTATACAGCAGGACAAGCAGCCAAGGAACATCAATTTTAATTAAAGACTGGGATTATTTAAAAAAAAAAAAAAACAAAGACACAGGCCACTTCTGTCACATCAGTCCTCTCATTGGATCTGTATCTGGTCCAGTAGCCAAGGAAACATGAACCAGCAGAGACTGACTGAAAAACAATCATGTTCCCACACTACAGCTAAGGAAGGACACATTATAAAGGAGAAGACAGATGGAATACATGCAAAGGCAGGTGACTGCGCTGGCGGGGGGTGGTCCACAATCTTCAGCAGTGTAACCACTGAGCGGTCACCCACGCTTCAACGGGCTGCTTCACACCCACACCCATGCCCATGTCCAAGGTTAAACTCAGGGGGTCACAAAACAAACCAAATGACATGAAGTGGGAGGGGACTTGTCAGGAGGGGAAGGGAGGGCTTGTGAGAGTAGGAAGGGCTAAGGGGACAGGGAGGGGTGAGAGTGACAGAAATATACGACATGCACGTATGCGATTGTCAAAGAGTAAATAAAAACAGAAAAAAACAAAAAAGCAGACATTTTTAAAAAGGCTCAGTGTGCTCTGCTCTAGTCTGTGGAAAGCCCAGGAAGCTCTGACAAACAGGAAATTCGGGCTTTGAGTGTGGGAGCCTGGATTTAAATTCCACTACAACAGTTAACATGAGAGCTGGACATTTGGTTAAGCTCTTTGGGATTCAATCGTACTGACTGAAAAAAAAAAAAAAAGCCAGCATCCTTAAAGGGCTCCTCAGGATTAAATGAGGTGAATGCATGCCAACAGGTGAGCCAGATTGTGGAAATGGTGGTGTTTTCAAGAACTACAAGAAGAAACTCAAAGTCCTCTCACATTGTCCTCCGCGCTCTCCTGCTGGTCTAGCCTGTGCTCGTATCTCTTCTGTAGCTCCTCAAGCTGAGTCTGTAGGTCATTTACTTTTGCAGTCATTTCTTCTTCACGGGCCTTTAGAATGAAAACAGCAGTGTGGTAATGACATTACAACCATGCGAGGAGGAGCAGTGTAGAACACTCACCAAGTCGGTGAGACACGCCGCAGAGCTGTCTTTCCTGTCTCTGCTCTCCTAGCCACCTTTCTGAGCCAAGTTAATCCCATCCCAGTGCTGCTCACTCTCCCAGGATGCCATGGCTCCTGTGAACATGCCCCTGCCCATCACCTAAGGTCATCGAGCTGCTGCGGTCCTCTCACCCTGGGTGGATCAGGTCTCGGGCTATAAGGTTCGGTTCTTTCTACAGTGGTGTCTCAGGTGTCAGGAGATAAAGCGATATTCATACACACTGGCAAGTGACGGAGCACAGGCAGCGTGGAATGCTTTGGTCTCATTTTCTTCACCAACTATGGAGGAGCTGTGTAACTCAGGAGTTGGTCTTTATCTACTAGCACCACACATTTCACTCGTCTCCACGTCAAGTCAGCAGTTAAGTGACATATAATACAAACAGTCTGTCTAACCTAACCTGCTGGCGACCAGTGCAACTTCCATTTTCCCAAAACATTGCATAAACAACATCAACAAAAAATAGACAAGGCTGAACAAGAAAAAATACTTATAGCCGTTTTCATCCCCATGGTCCTCCTCAGAAATGATGCCACACAAATCACCTTCTGTTCTGTTCCGAGGGCACTCGGCCCTCCTCCGCCATAAATCTTGCAAGAGCTTTGTGCTAAAGAACATTTAGAGCTAGAATATCAATCTGGCTCGAGTATGAAGATGAGTGTGGGCTGAGTGAGACGTGAGAGGGAAACCACCACCAACAGGTGTCACTTAAGAGACACTGACTGTCAGAAACATGAGGAACGCCATTCTCAACAACAGCCGGATGGTTGGGCACAGAGGACCCACAAGTCTGATTTTAAATGCTTTCTCGTAAAGAAGGCTAATGGGGAACAAAATAGCACAACCCTGTTCAGGGTTGGCCAGTGCTCAGCCGTCTCCTCACCGAGGCACATGCTGACCTAGCCCCGTCTCCAACACCATCAACCTGGAACTGGGCCTTGGTCATGGCTGTCTTGAGTCTACCATCGCACATCCCTATGGTTTCTGAGTCAGAGTGGCTCAGAGTCCACAGCTACCTCCTCAGGCGCACTTGGACATTCAGCTATGTCTCACACAGCCTCTGATAGCTGCAAACTCCTAACTAAGCTAAGGCAAGCCTTCTAAGAATTGGAGAAGAATCCCTAATGAATCATTGCTAACTTAAAAATTAGTTCTGGATCTGGGGGACAACTCAGTGGTAGGGTGGCTGCCAACAAGGTACCAGGTCTTGCATAAATCCCTAGTTCATCAAAAGTGGGGGGGGGGAGAGAGAGAAAGAAAAGGGAGGAGAGAGGGATGAGTGGAGAGCTTTAGTTTTCTTGATTCTATTCTTTAAAAAACAACAAACAAGAATGAAAGTGAATCTCACTATACACCATTCTCAAATATACATGTGAATGCATTTGATTCAAGTTTCTCTAAAATCTCATTGAAAGCTTTGTAAAGATGCAGCACAGAGAGGCTGGGGAGCGACTCATTGGTAATCACCTGCTACACAATCAGGAAGACTCAGGCTCAGACTCCAGCACCCACGTAAAAAGCCGGTTTGGTGGCGCAAGGCTTATACCTCCAGTGCTGGTGGGAAGACAGACCCTGGTGGTGGACTCCAGGTTCAGTGTGCCACAGAAAGCAAAATGGAGAGCAACTGAGGAAGAGCCCTGACACTGGCAGCCCCGCTGTCTTAGCTGCTGTTCTATTGCGTGAGGAGTCACCACGGCCACGGCAACGCTTAGAAGCATTGAACAAGGATCTTGCCTACAGCTTCAGAAGGTTAGTCCATTATCATCATGGCGGAAGTATGGCAACATACATGCACTAAAACTGTAGCTGAGAGCCACGTCCTGATCTGCTAGGCTGGAGAGATTAAGTGGGACTTCAGGGCAGAGAGAGAAACTCAAGGGAAGTTGGATGTACAAAATGGAGGAGAGGTAAAGAACCATGTGGCAGAACAGAGATGAATAGAAACAGATTAATTTAAGTTATAAGAGCTAGCTGGAAACAAGCCTAAGCTAAAGCCAAGCTTTCATAATTAATAATAAGTTTTGGGGGCTGGCAGTCCGCAAAAAAAGTCTGACAATAATGACCAATACATCCACAAACAGAGAAGGAATCAGAAAAAAGAGCTTACCCTCTCCCTGAAGCTCTCAGGCTTGATTATTCACACTAAATAGCTGTTACCTTCTTAAAGTCCCTTCCTTGGGAAGACAGCTTTATTTATGAAATATGTGAAGGTAATGATTAATCTCTACTCCAGAACTCAAGATATATTATTACTCAAATAATTAGCTACATAAGGTTGCCTTCCCTTTTGCATAAAAACAAAACAGCAAAAGCACAGTAACAAATATCAGAAGATAAAACTAAACTAGGTGCCTTAGGCATACTAGGTACACTGCATGCTCAAACATTCAATAAGGAGTCAACAAGTGACTGTATTTATGTATCTTGAGACAAGGTTTCATACAGCCCAGGCTAGCCTTGGACTTGTTATATAGCCAGAGATGGTCTTGAGCTCCTGATCCTCCTAACTCAGCTTCTCAAGTGCTCGGATTATAGGCATGTACCTACCAACACCTCAATAGATTTTTTTTTAAATGCATTTATTATTTATCTGTATGTGCCTACATGAAATTAGATATACCATGTGCATGCAACTGCCCATGAACTTATGTGTACCATGAATGTGCAGTGCCCACAGAGGAGAGAAGAGGGCACTGGATCCTCTAGAACTGTAGTTAGAGTTAGTTGTGAGCCACTATGTAGGTACTGAGAATAGAACCTGGATCCTCTGCAAGAGTAGTAAGAGCTCTTAACTACTGAGCAATCTCTCCAGTCCCCTGGCTGTATTCTTAAAAACTTATCATAAATATATTCTGAAAGTACAAGAAAATTTGCAATTATTTTTAAATTTTCCTAATTAGAGTTAAAGCTTACAAATTACACAAACTTGGCACTCCATATTCCATAATTTCACTCAATTCAATGACATCTAAAATAATGATTATTACAATCTGTTCCTAGCTCACACATGTACTGCTGACACAGTTAGCTGAAGTTATGGCTCTTTTGGAACAACAAATGTTTCTTGGCATAGGATGAAGGAAGCTTGGAGTAGCCTTACAGAGAATAATTGACTTCTTTCATATCTGAAAACATTCTTGGGTCCCAAGTTATTACTAGTATTTATGATTTATTTTAGTCTGCTAATGCAATGCCATTAGAGGAAGAAGCACCCACTAAATGTAAAACACTTAGCTGATAAATTCCCCTTCTCCACACACACCTCCACCCTGGACCATCAAAACTCTGAAAGTGAGTGGAGAAAGAATGAGGTGGGCTGGCTGTCCTGGGAGACCCCAGCCAAGCCGAGCAGCCTTAGACACTGACTGCTCTAGCTCCCAGACTTCATCCGAGCACAAAGCCTCATTTTAGTCTAATTTCTGTCAAAAGAAAAAAAAGTCTCCACAGCTGAAGAACATCAGTTCTATCATAAAACACAGACTATTTCAAAAGAAAATGAAAATAAGGTACGTCAAGGATCTCCTCGTATCTCCTGGCTGTTCTTTTCAGATCATCGTCTTTCTCTGCGATCTTTCTATGCAACTGGTGCGTCTCTTCTTGGTGGCTTTCCAGAAGCTCAGCTTCCACCTCTTGGGCCTTATCTAATTAAGGACAAGGGACACATAAGAAAACATGCTTGTGACTATCTATATGCCAGCAGCAGTAGGAATTCTCATTTCAAATGAATGTTCATGAAATTCAGCAGAACAGGCATGGTGACGTGCGAGGCAGGTTAGAGAACTTTCTAGAGGTCTAGAGGCCCTGGAAGAGTACTTTCTTGATCAAGGGCCATTTTCCATTTTCCCTTTAGTTAATGACATACAGCACCTACTACAAGGGCAAAAAGAGACTAGGCTTGGACCATGGCCTCAGTCGAGGGTGGTTTCCCTGCCGGGTTGAAAGCTGTACTCACGGATGGTCTCCTGGACGGTCCTTTCCAGTTCCTGCTCCTTCTGTGCCAGCTGGGTGTTAAACTCCCTCATCAGCTGCTTCAGTATGGAAGTATGCTTCAACTCAAGATCTTCTTGCTCCTGTCTGAGTAACAAGAGTGGACAGCGATGACGGCTGTCTCCACAGAGCAAGTTACAAAGAGGTCTCACAGTCTGCACAATGTGCTCTCGCTGTTATGGAGGCCATTCTGAGTGTGCATGTGTCCAGGTAGAGAAAACTAGAGATACAGAGACTCTGATGCCTTCAGTGACTACCTCTGGGGTCTGGGGAATGGTTCTTTCCCACCTGAAACTTCTCCACTACACATGCATGGCAGTCATAGGGGCTACTACTAAAGACAACCAACAATGAGATCATTGCTCAAGACATGCACCTAGCAGCTGGGATCCCACCTGTAAGAAAAGGTGTCTCCCCTAAATGAATATGAACCAACAACCAACACCACCTACTGCCCAAACTTTTCATTTCTCCCCGGTATTTAACTTACTGGAGCGATGTAACACTTCGGGCAGGTAAAAGTGTCTGCATTACACACACACACACACACACACACACACACACACACACACACACACACACACACACACACACACACACGACGTGGGAACGACACTTACTTGAGCTTCTCCTCTGCTTCCTGCACACACTCTTGTTTCAGGATGTGCAGCTCCTGCTGATGTTCCTTTCTTAGCACCCGCAGATCTTTCTGCAGCCTCGCCACCTCCCTGCTCAGCTTCTGCTTCTCCCGCTCCACCCCTGCTAACTTTGATTCCAGGGCATTGTGCTGAGTGTCCATGTTATTCCCCAATTCTGGCTGGATCACGTGTAATTTGGAATTTTCCTCAGAACTGTCTTCCAAAATTTCCACGGATTGATTCTTCCCATCCATTCCTTGCTGTGAAGCTTGCGAACTCTCTTCTTTTAAGGTCAGCTTTTCCATTTCCAGTCTATGTGAGTCCCTCTCTCTTACTAAGTCTGACTCCAGCTCCTTTATCTTCTGCTCCAGAGTCTGGCAGGTCAGCTCCTTCTCCTGGAGGGTTTTCTGGACACTGTCGAGCACACTTGCCCAGTTCTGTTTCACTCCCGTGTCGTTTTTACCAGTTTCCTCTCCCATGGGCTGGGACACAATGAAGGAACAGTTCATCTTCTTCTCTTCCAGTTCATCTTGGAGACATCCTATCAAAACCTGGTCATCGAGCTGTTTGGCCTGGGTGTGGTCTAGCTTCACTTCAGATGGAGAGAACATCGACTCACCTTTTCCCTGCTCCAGCCGGTGCAGCAGCTTTTCTTTCTCAACTAATCTTCTCTGTAGTGCGGAGAGTCTTTCTTCACATGCCTTGCGAGTGCAGCCCTGGGAATCTGCTGCTTCCTGTTCGGAAGACGCTGCCACATTTTGTATGGATCTGGACACAACTGGCATTTCTGATTGTGGAGAACTTTCTAGGTTTTTAAGTTTTTCTTCTAGAATGTGAATTTGCTTTTCTCTGTCTTGTAATTTTGCATTCAGTTCACTCAGCTGGCTTTCTGTATCTTTTTCATACTGCTGTTTTTTCTCTTCCATCTGAGACAGTAACTGCTTCCTGATGGCAGCGATCTTCTGCTCTGCCTTCCTCTTCAGCTCCACTTTCGAGGCACTTTCTAACTCAAGCTTGTCTTCTAAAGCCTTTAACTCACCGTCTCTGCTCTTCACACTTGAATTCACATGTTCTAGTTCCTTCTTCATAATTCCCAGTTCAGCTTCCAGGGAAGACACCTGCTTTCCTAGTCTCAGGACATTTTCCTCAGCCTCCCTAACCCTGTTGTCTTTCTCCTCTCCCAGCTCTTCAAAGTGCTGAAGTTTCTGAACCAGCTCATTCCGCTCAGTGTCCTTCTGTTGGTTGTAATTCTGAAGTGTTTCATTTAGGGACTCGATTTCCTTTTTCCTCTGAGTAACACAGTCCTCCAGCTCAGCAACCCTTGCAGTCTGCACCTTTAGCTCGCTCTCTAAGTCACACTCCTTCTTCTCCATCTTGTTCTTCCTGTCTTCCATCTCACCCTTTAGACATTCAAACCTTTTCTGCTGCTGATCAAGGTCTTCCTTCAGTAAATGGATCTGCTCATCCTTTTCACTAGCTTCTTTGGCTTTGACGTCAAGCTGTGTCTGCAAGTCTTTAATAGTGCTTTGGTACTGTGCAAATCTGGGCTGTGCTTTTTTCTTCAACTCGGAGAACTTGTTGGACCAATGCTCTACCTGCTCAAGAGCAGACTTTTTCTCTTGACTCAGAGCATCGACTTTCGAGGAAAGGTCTTGCAGCTGACTTTGCAGCTCCCTCTGCTGTTCCTCGTGCTCCTTGTTCAGTGACGCCATGGCTGCCGCTTTGTCACCCAGGCTGACGCTGTTCTCAAGTTGAGCATTCAGATCACTTAGCTGTTTGCTAAGGCTGTCAATCTCAGACGTTTTCTCGGAAAGCTCTCCTCTCAGCAGTGTGACGGCATTGATGTTCTCTGATAACTCTTTCTTCAACTGTGTGATGCAAGACTCCTTCTCTGAGGCCACCTGCTGCTGCTGGCCTCCTTCCTTCTGTAAGGCTTCCTTTTCTGTGACGAGACCTTCGATATCGGCCTTCATGGCCTTAATCTGATTTTCCTTTTCTTCCAACTGATGGGTAAGCTGTTGAACAGAGTTCTTGAGTGTGTGCTGCTCCTCTGTCAGCTGCGTAAGTTGTGCTTCTAATTCAGAAACTTGGCCCCTTTTCCTGAGCAGAGCCTCCCTAACTGTGGCCATGTGCTGCTGGCAACGGGAAAGTCTAGAGAGAACGGCGTCCACTTTGTCTCCACTGACGCTGAGGAGCTCACTTGTTTTAGCTTCTAACAAGGCTTTGGTTTCCGCACAGCGAATGTCTAGCTGAGATGCTAGCTCCCCAAGCAGGGTTTTGAGCTTCAAGCCTTTGTCCTCTAGGCTCTTCCTACTGCTTTCCTGCAAAGCCCTACAGCTCCGGAGCTCCTCCTCTGCAGCCTGCACCTTGCCCGTAAGCTCGGAAACCCTGAGCTTCCCCTTCTCGGCCAGCATTTTCAGCTCAGCTAGCTCCTCCTGAAGAGAAACCTTCTCATTCAGAGAACGACTGAGATCAACTTCCAGCTTTTCCACTTGGGATTTCAACTGAGTTTCACTGTGTGAGAGTGAAATGATGTGAGCAGCCTTCTGCTCTAACTGTTCCTGCAGACTGGCTAGCGCCGTGTCCTGCTTGGTAAGCGCTTCCTTCAGCCCCATCACTTCCTTGTTCAGCTCCTCTCTTTCAGACTCCAACGTGAGGATCTTCTGCCTCAGCTCTGCCAGCTCTTGTTCCTTCCCCTCCATCTGGCTCGCATGCTTGGCCCCAAGTTCGTCAGCTTGCTGGCGGAGTCTCTTTTCCCAGGACTCTATGACATCATCAAGTTTGCGCTGGTGCGCTTCAGTCAGGCTCTCTATCTGCTGCCTTTGGTTCGCCTCCAGTCTGGCGACTGTGTCACTGACCCCGGCTGAGTTGGCCTGTGCCATCTCCAGGATCTGGGCATTGAACTGGCTCTCTTTCTGACTGAGCTCTAGGACGGTATTCTCAAGCTCTTTTTTAAGTTTGGCTTCCTGATCCAACAGCTGTTTCTTTGCTTCTTGCATTTCTTTTGCTTTCTGCTTAAATTTTTCCATCCTTTTTTCCTGATTTTTAAATTTGGTTTCATATTCCTCACGCAAAGTACTAATACTCTCCTCTTTAGAAGACAGTTTCTGTTGGAGGATTTCGATTTCTTTGGTCTGTTCTTCTCTCATTTGTAAAATGACGTTTTCCTTTTCCATCAGGATTTGCCTTGTCTGCTCCTTCTCCATGTCACTGTCCTTGAGCTGTGACTCATGGAGCTGGGCTAATGACCTGCCTTTCTCCTCCAGCACACGCTTCTGTTCCTCAAGCTGATGGACCTGGGCTCTCCGAGTGTCTAATTCCACACACGCATGCTTTTTTTGTGTTTCCATTTCAGCTACCTGCTTGGTAAGAAGGTTCTTCTCTGTTTCCAGATCCAACATCTTCTGCTGCATGTGGGCCAGCTGTTCCTCATACGCACCCGTCTGCTCATGAGTGGTGCTCTGCTGTGAGTGGAGGAGATCCAGCTTAGCCAAGGCTTGCTGGAGTTCCCCGGCAGACTTTTGAAGAAGAGCTTCGAGATTTTCTATTTGATCCTGCTGCTCCTTCAGGTGCCCATCTCTCTCCTTCAGAAGAAGGCCCAACTGACTGAGTTCATCTTTTAAGGCCTTCTCAGTCCTCTGGACAGTTCTTTCTTGTTCCTTATTGATGCTGTCAACTTCACGCTGGTGGTGATGTCTCTGCTCCTCCAGCTCCGCTTCTAAGGCCTGCTTCATTTTATCCGCATCAGCCCTCAGGACAGAAAGCTCCTCCTCGAGCTGCTCACGGGCTTTCAGTGCTTCTGACAGCTCTGAGGACAGGGACTCCAGTTCTGTCTGCTTCACATCCAGCTTCTCTAGGGTCTTCTCATTCATGTCTCGTATGTGGGCCTGGAAAAGCCTCTCCTTCTCCTGCAGTAACGCATCTTTTTCTTGCTCGTATTTCTCTCTGAGCTCCTGCACTGCAGCCTGATGCTGCTGCCCCAGGCCCTGGAGTCTCTCTGTGCACAGGCTGTCCTGCTGCTGTTGGAGCTGCTCCAGCTCTGTCCTGTGCTTCTCAGCCATGGCCGTGAGCTCTTTACTGTGCTTATTCTTCTCAGCCTCCAACGCAGCAGCTAAACACTCGGATTGATTTTTTTTTTCTTGTAAGCTCTTTTCCAAAGAGGTTTCCAACTCAAGAATTCTCTGTTAATGAAAATGGATGTATTTTTACTAACACACATACTTGTTTATTAGCAATGGCACACAGATTACTCGGGCCTACCTAAAGGCTGCAATTTGAACACTTCACATACCAGACCAAACATAAGAAAAGGCAGACAATACACTGTGCTCAGTCACTAATGGGACCACAAACGTAAACTCAGTTCTGTATTTGTTCTACTTACTTGGATAACTATTTCAACTATCTCTATTTTCAAAAAATATCCTAATGGGAAAGTTAAAAAGAAAATAAATCACAAAACAAATAATAATGGCACACTCCATGCTTTTAGGTTACAATAGTATTTTATTACTTTCATAATTTCATTTTGGAAGAAAAAGTATCTCATTTCTATCCCCAAAGGCATACACTTAAAAATCTTTTTAAACTTTTGTTATTTGTGTGTGTGTGTGTGTGTGTGTGTGTGTGTGTGTGTGTGTGTGTGTGAGAGAGAGAGAGAGAGAGAGAGAGAGAGAGGAGAGGGAGAGAGAGAGAGAGAGGGAGAGAGGAAAGGAGAGATGGAGGCAAGCCCGAGCTGTGGACGCCAGAGGAGATCTTTGGGAACCAGTCCTCTCTCCACTGTGAGTTTAGGACCAGACTCAGGTTCTGGGCTGTGCAGCAAGCACTCTGCTCTGAGCCACCTCACTAGCCTGACATGGATTTTTTCAAAGATGCTTCTTAAAGATATTTTACCAAAGGTTATTGCTATCTCACAGAATATTAACCTTCACTCTGAACGTCAGAGCTAGAGAAGTCCTAAGAAACTGACAAGTCCAATCTCTCAGTGGCTGGCAAAGCAAGTGAGGGGCGATATATTTCAAAGGGGCGGGTGTTCAGTGGTGCTTACCCAACAGCTACACGTCTGAGGTATGGGTAAAGGAAGACAAAGAAGGGTTGCCAACTGTGGAAGAGTATGGCTGACTGACTGTTTAAAGAGTGGAAGATCCAAATATCAGCAGCATGTTTTTACTACAGGCAGCACATCTCTAATACTGAGAAGGAAAAGGGCCAGAGAGCCTTAAAACTATGCACATGGAAACATGGAATCAAACACCTCAGCCCAGCACCACGTTTAATATGCAAAAATGGGTAATTTAAAAAAGTAGGGCATAGTGTAATAAACTATGACAAAAGCAGAGCATGGATTCTATTTAGGACACATATATGAGGAAGCTGGGCAGTAGGAGGGTGCAGAACAGAGGCTGCCTACAAGGGGAGGCCATTTCCTAGCGATCAAAGGTGGACAGCATCAGAGTGGAGACACTGCAGCGTCTGTGTGCTGAGGGCAGAGTGAAAGGCTGCCAGAGCACCGGGAGCTGACAAAGAAGCCCTAAGCCAATAGTACTCCCATGAACACTTCCCACTCAAGATGAAGAGCATGCGCACATAAACCCAACCCCATGAGCCAGAAGCTTATCAGAGCCTATGCTGACTGGAGACAACAGTCTCCACAGACACACACATCCTCAGCTCTGGGGACAGTCTCCACACACACACATCCTCAGCTCCGGGGACAGTCTCCACAGACACACACATCCTCAGCTCCGGGGACAGTCTCCACAGACACACACACATCCTCAGCTCCGGGGACAGTCTCCACAGACACACACATCCTCAGCTCCGGGGACAGTCTCCACAGACACGCGCTTCCCCAGCTCTGGAGCCCACATAGCACGTGAACTTACAGTCCGGTAAACCTCTGCCTCTCGCCCAAGTTCCTGGAGTTTGTTCTCACTCTCTGAAAGAATTGCTTTCTTCTGAAGCTCTAACTCCTCTAGAGCCAAGGATTCTTGCTGCTCTTTTTCTTGGGTGAGCTTCAAGTACTCTGATCGACTCTTTTCCTGTGCCAAAAACAATGAATACCATCTTAGTCCCACTAAGTCTTGGGCATTCCCAAAGCACTTCAGTAGAATCACACTTTCCGCTCGACCTGCACCCAGCCCTGTGAGGGGAGCAGCAACCTCGCAAATGCAGACTCCAGGCTTTCCAGGGTGGTTAGCTCGGACAACCTTTCGTTTTTAGTTCAATAAACATCCACAGCAAAGGTTAAGAGCACTTGTAACATTAAATGAGCACACTGAACAGTAATTTCTTGATTGCACTCCAACTTTAAGTGTGCTTATCTATACTGAAACTTACAGAGTGAGTGTTGACTCAGTATTTACACATGGCTATACCATGGTAATAGACAGGTTTCTACAAAATGAATTCATACTACAGAATGAACCAACAAGATAGAATTATCCACAACCTCCATTTCAGTATTTTTCAGTATAGCTGATAGAGGAAATGTTAGTCTGTTGATTTAAGAAGGGGTTAAACCTCTGTGTGTGATCACATTTGTATGTCTTTCCACCTCTACTTGAAATAGAGCTGAGCATGTCAGTTCCTAGACGACAGTACTGATGCCAGTGCAAGACCCAAAACAGGTCCTTTTAGCACTGTTCCCAGCTTCATCTCTGTCCCTTCATTCTGTTCGTTCATTTCCATGCCCCTATTTTTACTTCATGCTGTCCTGATACACTTTAAATGTTCTTATAAGCTACCTTAATTTCTCTCTGGAGCAAAATCTTTTTTTTTTCTGTTTTTGGGTTTTAGAGATAGGGTTTCTCTGTGTAGCCCTGGCTGTCCTAGAATTCACTCTGTAGAGCAGGCTGGTCTTGAACTCTGAGATCTGCCTTCCTCTGCCTCCCTAGTGCTGGGATTAATGGTGTACACCACCACATGTGGGTGCAATTTCAACCACACTATTTTCCTAGTCTTGCATAGGTATACTCTAAATCCAAATGCCTATTTCCCCTCCAGAGATTAGAAAATTTGTTGTCTAAGCAAGAATCAATGCTACTGGAAATGCTGAGAAACTCGGACACTCGAAGTCAAGAAGACAGTGGAAAGAAGGGAGGGAAAGAAAGAGGGAGAGAAAGAAGAGAGGAGGGAGGGAGGAAGGAAGGGAGAGAGAGAAGGAGGGAGGGAAGGGACTACAACTCCAGACAGCACTTCCCATCCTGTACTGAACATGTTTAAAAATCATACACTATTTTATGGATGGTGATTTCATGCATTTTCTGGATAATTTCATATCAAAACAAACTACATTTTAGCACTGGCACTTTTTATGGTGGCTCATATAAAAGGTTTTCACAACTGAGGGAAATTACTTTTTATTTAAAATTTTTAAATCACATTTTTAGCAAAAATTTGAATCTTTGCTTTTCTGACTATTACTTTGTTCATCCAGTAGTTATTTTTATTTTTTTAATTTAACTCTACTTTTTAAACATCATATGAATTCAAAGTTTTGCTCTTTAAACTTCATTCAGAATAACCTTTGGGAGCCCATCGGTATAGCCAGTGTGCTGGGCTTTGAGACAATCGATCGATCATCTTTTCCTTCCCTCCTAATCACCATGGATGAAGGCTGGGCACGTCAGACATGTGATTTCATGCACTAAACGCTAAGCCAACAAGCCCTTTTGGCTTGCCTAATCCTCTCAGACGCTGAGGTCGAGGCTGTGGAAACCCACTTCACCTGCGTGGTGGCAGCTTTGAGGTGGACCTCTGACTAAACAGCACTTACAAGAGCTATTTTCATCTGCTCACGCAGCTCTCTTTCTCGGCTCTGAAGCTTCCTGGCCAGTTCCTGCTCTTTGCTGGCCAGCTCCTCTGCATGCAACTTCTGAAGTTCAGCAAGTTGTTCTTCTGAGGTCTTCTAAAAACAAGC
The DNA here is from genome assembly GCF_004664715.2 of Peromyscus leucopus. Taxonomy (NCBI): domain Eukaryota; kingdom Metazoa; phylum Chordata; class Mammalia; order Rodentia; family Cricetidae; genus Peromyscus; species Peromyscus leucopus. Next base: position 107,008,124 of record NC_051069.1, on the reverse strand, counting down.
CGAAAGGTAAGTGCAAACACCCAGGAAAAGCCACGTAACTCCACAACTTTCCTGAAACTAATCACGCCAGTAACTTGTTAAAAGGAAACATGAGAACCTACTCCAAAGTCAGAGTAGTGAAAAGAAAGCCCACTGAAGGCTGAGGGGCTGCACTCTGGGGCTGCAGCACTGCTGGTCAGGGTAGAGCAGAGGGCAGGGAGGAAGACAGGAGACAAGAACGCTGCACTCAGAAGAGATGCTTCACTGTGCTCAGGCTGCACCTAGCTTTCTAGGAAGCCATTATTTATAAAGAGTTACTGGCTTTGTTCTTTCTTGGAATGGAAAACTCAACTTTATAAAAATATCAAGTTTCCTTATATAAATCTAAAAAGTTAATGTAATCAAACACCCAAAGAATGAGGGAGGCTGCTCAGGAGACAAAAATGTTCGTCAGAACAGCCAGCGATGCCCCATCAGCACTACCGGGAGTAATGGCGGTGGTGGTGAAGGGAGGCCGCCAGGCAGACAGCGGCTCCTCAGGCACAGCGACTGTCTCAGTGCAGCAGCGCACAGTGCCCGGGGCCACAGGCAGCACCCAGCACTCACAACAGAAAAAGAGAAAAAGACAGGTGCTCAACATCTTACACATTATGTAACAGAGATAACAGCAGGTCGGGGGTCACATACGTGGTTAGAGTCTGATGGCAGTCCCCTGGGGCACATTATTACATACATGGTTTAGAGGCTGCTAGCAGCGCCCTGGGAAAAACTAAGTTGGATTTCAACCTTATTCCTCATACCAAATAAATTTCAGTCAGAATAAAGATGCCACCATAAATGAAATGTATCCAAATGTCAAAAGAAAACAACAGAATTGAAACAAACAAACAAACCAAAAACCACGAAGTATGATGACCCACATCTGTAACCCCAGCATCTGGGAGGCTGAGGCAGGACAGACAGGGGCTATCCTGGGCTACATGGTGAATCCTGCCTCAAAACCCAAAATAAAAACACACAAGGGACAAAAAACAAAACAAAACAGTGGTCTCAAAATTGGGCATGTGTGTGTTCTGGTTTTTATCATGACTGGACTGAACCCAGGGCTCTACATGTGCCAGGCATGTGCTCTGCCACTGACCTCAACACCCAGTCCACATGTGTTTTAAAACAGAACTGAAAGCCACTGAGATGGCTCAGCAATTCACAGCACTTGCAGCCAAACTTATAACCTTAGCTGGAGTCCTGGTGTCCCTGTAGTGTGAGAGAACCAATTCCTTCAAGATGTCCTCTAGCCTACACACACAACAAATGAATGAATGAATGAATGAATGAATGAATGAATGAACGAGCGTAATTAAAGTTAAAAAGAACAAGTCGGGCGGTGGTGGCGCACACCTTTAGTCCCAGCACTCGGGAGGCAGAGCCAGGCGGATCTCTGTGAGTTCGAGGCCAGCCTGGACTACCAAGTGAGTTCCAGGAAAGGTGCAAAGCTACACAGAGAAACCCTGTCTCGGAAAAAAAAAAAAAAAAAAAAAAAAAAAAAAAAAATTAAAAAGAACAAAATCTAGGAGGCAGTTTAGGAATAAAACTAGTAATCTTAAATACCAAGAAAAGAAAACTTTCTATTCAATGGAAAAAGAGTATTTGAATAAGTTCCTTATGTCCAAAGGGCTAGCTCCCACTATCAGCAAAGAACTTCTACAAACAAATAATAAAAAGACAACAGATCTCAGAGGAGAAAGGAAGCAGACAGTTTTTGTGAATAAGGGAACTTCCAATACCTAGCTGGAAACATCTAAACTGTTTGTCATAAGGCTTGTAGAAGGCAGACCAATAATTAAAAATACACATAATGTTCTTCTGGACAAAGGGTAGATTCACTTTAAAGGAGCCACCATAAAGAGATATACAAGAGGGGCTGGAGAGATGGCTCGGAGGTAAGAGCACTGGCTGCTCTTCCAGAGGTCTTGAGTTCAATTTCCAGCAACCACATGGTGGCTCACAACCATCTGTAATGAGATCTGGTGCCCTCTTCTGGTCATACATGCTGTATACAAAATAAATAGATAAATCTTGAGAGAAAGAGAAAGAGAGAGAGAGAGAGAGAGAGAGAAGAGAGAGAGAGAGAGAGAGAAGAGAGAGAGAGAGAAGAGAGAGAGAGAGAGAGACAGAGAGACAGAGACAGAGACAGAGAGACAGAGACAGAGACAAGAGAGCCAGTCCATATAATCAATCAGCAACAGCAAACCCTGGGAATCTAACACCCATCACGGGGAGACTGACTCAAGTATGAGAACTTTATATGACGGGATCTTGAGCAGCCTTTAAAATAAATGGCACCATGATCAGCTATCAATGTAGACAGTTCTGACCCTAAAGGGCACGAGGCAACAGCGAGAAACCAAATGTGGGACCTTCTCTGTAAGCATATTTAAAAAGAAAACTTGTTCTTTCTGGAAAAACTGAAACCCAGTGTTATGTGCTGGAGAGCAAGCCCAGGGCTTTGTGTATGCTGGGCAAGTACTCATCATCAGGGCTGCATCTCCAGCCCTCATTGTATACTTCTTATCTTTTAATTGTAAGTGTGTGTGCTTAATGTGCATGCAAATGTGTTTATATACATGTGGAGGTCCATGTCCAGTGTCTTCCTCAACTGCTCTACACCTTAATTGACACAACTAGACTGTCTGGCCGCTCTGCCACAGGGACCCCGTATCTCTGCTGTCCCAGCCTCAGGATTGCAGGCATGCACAGCTGCACTTGGCTTTCTCCTTGGGTGCTGGCATCCAAACAAAGGGCTCATATCTGCCCAACAAAAACTTTACTGAGCCATCTCCCCAGCCTCATCTTTTGACTTTTGTCATATAGTCATGTCATTATCTTCAAAGTAATTCATAAAATATTACTGTTGTTAGATTCCATACTAATATTAACACTTACCACATCACATGACCACTTAAAAATGAAAATATATTGGAATTCCTCTAAGAATCTCACACTGGGCCAGACAGAGGGTTTACTGTCTCTGGGAAAGAGATTTGCATTAAGACAGACGGTCCAGCAGGAGAAACTGGGACCGAGACGAAGACGGTCGATGCTGGACAGGACTGCATGAGCAGCTCTGGCTCTTCCTAAGCCTACATTCCCAGATGGAAGAGGGGTCACCGAACCTCTTGGTCTCTCATCCCAATGAGGCAACATTAAATAAAATAACTCCCCTTTTTGCTTTTCCCTACTAAAAAAAAATTAAAATACAGTCAGTTTGGGCCAAGGCCTTGTATATCCAGTAATAGATCATAATTAATTGATACTTTTTGAGATGTTTTTATAGTCCCACAGAAGGAAGTAAATGTGTAAAAATTATTTAATTTTTCCATGCTCTATATCCAGGTCATTGTAAAATACTTGTTGTAGCTCTTCAGTTTTAAATCCAAGCCTCGTGATTCAGAAATGCAATTTTTTTTTTTTTTTGTTTTTTGAGACAGGGTTTCTCTGTGTAGCTTTGCGCCTTTCCTGGAACTCACTTGGTAGACCAGGCTGGCCTCGAACTCACAGAGATCCGCCTGGCTCTGCCTCCCGAGTGCTGGGACTAAAGGCGTGCGCCACCACCGCCCAGCCAGAAATGCAATTTTTTGATTTATCATTTTAGTGGCCATAATCAAACACCAAGAATGGAAATAAGGAATCAATAAATGAATGGTATAAAATGGAGAAATAATGAAGGCAAGTCTGAAATGAAGAAAAGGGAGATGGGACAGGGAACAGGCACTGTATTTACATGTTTAGTTGGCTGGAAAAACTGGAAACCTATGGGATTTTCAAAATTACTCTTTCTTTTGCTTGTTGTGTGTGATGCTTACATGTAAGTGTGGAGTGTGGCTGCCCACATGCACACATGTGGGGGCCAGAGGAGGACATTGGGAGAATTCCTCTCTCATTCTATAACTTACTGCCTTGGAGACAAGGCCTCCCATTGAGTCAGAAACTTGAAGTCTGCAGTTCACAACTATGCTGGCCCGCCACCTCTCAGGATCTACCAATCTACAGCCATGCCCAGTTTCCACCTGCGAGCTGGTGATTCAGACTCAGGCCCTCATGCCTGGAGAGCAAGCACTCTCACCTAGTGGTCAGTTCAGCCTCAGACTCCTTCTTCTTAAAGGCAATTTTATAAACTGAGTGGTAGTAGCGTACACCTTTAATCCCAACACTCACTTGGGAGGCAGAGGCAGGTGGATCTCTGTGAATTCAAGGCCAGCTTGGTCTACAAAGTGAGTTCCAGGACAGCCAGAGCTACATAGAGAAATCCTAAAAAGAAAAAAAAAAAAAAAGAAAACAACAAACCCCCACAACTTTATGGGCCTGAAAGATGGCTCAGGGGGAAAAGGCACCTGCCCCTAAGTTTCCTGACCTGAACTCAATCTGTAGAGCCCACATGGTAGAAGGAGAGAACCAACTCTCTCAATTTGTACTGACCTCCACACACATGCTGAGGGACTTATTCACACACACACACACAAATGCAATGACTTTTTAAGTTCTAAAAAGACAACTTTTTATAAAGATTACTCATTTTGAAAATATCTGTATTTTTAAGAGTAATGAGAACATTGATGACTATCTTTTCAGGGGTTGGGATTATAACTCAGTGATAAACAATATGTGAAGCCAAAGGTTCAATCCCCACCAGTGCATAAAAACCCAATAAACCAGTAATTAACCAGTTAAAATATTTAAATACCCAACCTTAGTCTTATACTCCCAAGTTCCCTCAAATTCACACATATTAGCTGAGCATCTTTCTGACTGAGTTCTGAGGATATGCACTGAAGCAGCTAAGCAATCCACAGACCAGGGAGCCAATAAGGAACACTGCAGATGGAGAGAGGCAGTACTCTGAAGGCCCAGAGACCTGCCTAAATAGGAACCTCTCTCTACCAAAGTGCTCTTTCACTGCATCCTGACCACCACTAAATAAACGCTCAGGGTCTAAACTACAAACTGACTCTTTCTTACAGTCAAAGACTTGGGGATAAGCATCGGACAGAGCCATTCTGATCAGGCATCCTTACTTTCATCATGCTGACAGCCTCCTGCCTCACCCGACTCAGTTCGTGTTGAAGACGGAGGCGCTCCTCCTCGCTTGCTCTCTCAACAGCCTTTATCTGTTCCTCCATCTCTGCCTTCATTCTTCTCTGTGCTTCTTCAGATTTTTGGGCTGTACTCAAGGCTTTTTCGAGTTCCTCGAAAGCTATAATAAAAGCAGCAGGAAACAAGTATCTCAAGAAATATTACCACTGACCTCAAGTGTTTCACAATCAACTTACAGGATCTAGAAGCAGCTGTAGCAGGACAGGCTAGAAGACGCAGCACTGGTCTAAGTCAAGAGATACTTCTGAGCTGTTCATCAAAGCTTTAACCAAGTGTCCCGTCACTAAGATGGATGTTTTGTTGTTGAGTTCTGGATTAGAATGGTACGGCTGCTTATGTGAGCCTAAGCTCAGACTCTGAAAATATATTAAATCACTAACATTTCCCTGCTCTCCCCACCAAGCATGCTATGGCTAACAAATTCAAGAAACAGGTCAGATCACTATTCTGTACTATGAATTTTAATTGCTTCCATTTGCTCTACAGTTCTTAGTTTCTCTATCATCAACAGTTGGGTAATGTCAGTGTGTACTCACTAGGACTCTTTCTCTTTTTTGTTTTTTGAGTCAGGGTCTCACTATGTAGCCCGGCTGGATTCGAACTGCAATCTTCCTGCTTCCTCTTCCTGAGTGCTGGGGTTACAGGCAAGTGCCACTATGCCTGGCTCACTAGGACATTTTTAAGAATGGAAAAACAGTTCTTTGGCAAATCTTATTCTCAGACATTTTAACCATAATATAAAAGATCAGGGGTTTGGTTTCTTTTTAAAAACATTTACTGGGTAAATCGTATACTTAAACAATGTACTTTTGAAATGAAACTTACTACATGCCTGAGTTTCAAATTAGGGCTGTTTTCAGCTGATTAGAAAGAAAACTACCTAATTCAATGGTATATAGAAAGGCTCTACTAACAGCTCATAGGGAAGATAAGTTCAGGCCATGTAGACTTATAAGGCTCTAAGGGTACAAAATCACTCATCCAGCATCCAACCAAGTCATACAATGGGTACAACAGCTGGGTGACTAGGTACCAAAGTGTATGTGTGTGTGTATACCTGTGGATATATGTGTGTGAATGTATATGCACGTGTGTATATATGTGCAGATCCATGTACACATTATAAACAAACACCCTGTGAAAATCCCATTGCTATGGTCCTAGATTGTTTCTTTTAGCCCTTACAGAAGTCCTGAGACTTCCCACTACACACTCAGTGGTCAAGATTCAATCCCATCAAAAAACAGTCCACAGGAGACAGTTCACCAACATATGTAATGTATCTTGTACAACTAAGTTGTTTAAGAAATATGGGGGCTTCAATTTAAAGTATCATAGTAAAAAGGCCTTTTACTGACCCCAGGTTGGTTTCAGACAACAGTTTAGGCAAAGGAATACCTGAGCACAAACACCTATTCTAAAGCAATTTCTTAGTAGTAAATAGCATTATGTACAGAAGGCGTATGGCTGAACTCAACAGCACTGAAAAGTTAATCTTTCTGACAACTAACAAGTCTTTGATATAAAATGCAAATCTACTCAATTTATTCATCTTGCATACTTAAAGTATAAAAATGAGGCTCAATAAGCTCTGTATTTCAAAGGAATAAGACATTGGCTGACATCATTTTTCAAGAGTCTTAGTCTAATTATACATTTGTCTGGAAACACCAGGATAATTCTTAAGACATGAGGATGCTGAGAAGTAAACTATTTAAGAAAAACAGTATCTTTGCTTTATTAGCTGTGTTTTCACTGTTAATTCTAGCATCAGGCACATAGCAAGTTAGCTATTGCTACTCCCAAATCATTAGTTCCCTCTCTTAAAACTCAGCCTGCGTATGGGAGATTCTTTCAGAGCTCACCTGGTAGTTTGTACTGAAGATTAAGGCTGGGGGGAGGAGGGGTGGGACAGGAAGGCTGCAGAAGTCACCAGCACATTTCTGCTACTGTTCCTCATGAAACCATCCATATCAACCTTCTAGTCTACATCATAGAATCTCTTAAGCTAACTCTGAGAACCTAAAGATGCTCTGACACTCACTCAGAATTTAGATGAAATGATGACAGAATAGACTGATTCCATGATTCTTCACTTAAATTTACTCTCCTGTTACATCAGAGAAACAAAATGATTTCACAACTAGAAATAATGTTTTGTAATCTTCTAATCTAATATCCTCAGTCCAATGCAGTAATGGCGGAAGCCCAATCTTCCCATGAGATGGTAAATCAACTTTAACACATGGACTCCATGGGAGAACTTTAAAAAGGGAGAAATAACCCTTGCTTTGCAGGATTTTGAAATCTTAAGGTGCCGATACTGACCAAGCTCAGTTGAGTAGATATCTCTCTCCTAACCAGGATTTCTGAACCAGTTACCCATAGGAGGCTTCCAGGTCTTGGCAGGACCGACTGTGCCATGTGCTGACAGACACAAAACTCCCTGCCTGCTATCTCCTCCCTGCTTTAAAGAAATACTAAGCATTCTTTCCAAAACATTAAAATAAATTTCAAATCTCCACATATAATAAACAGATAAGACATATTCAACCCTACCATGGATTCTACACTATACCACAATGAAAACCACTTTTTCACAGGAACTCTGCTTCCAACAGTGGAGCCCATTTCAGTGTTTAAACAGGAGGTAATGGGAGTGGACTGAGGAACAGAGCTGTCTGTGTGAGCCTGCAGACACCAAACATAGTAAAGCGGTAGCCATATCCTACAGTAATGTAAAAGTAAGTTCCCAATTCTTTCCTAAGTGAAAGTAGGCTAGAATTTCAATGAAAGTACTACACAAGTATGTTCTGATGCCTATGTCATTTATTTTTAGCTACAACAAAGGATAAGCGAGTGAGACAAAAAGCGTGCATGAGCCATGGCTGATGAGTCATCTTCACTAACATGCAGGAGTGCAGAAAACCACAGTCAAGGCACACAGGGCGGGAAGGCGAAGCACACACAGCCACGGTATTGGAAACACACACTGTGTTCTTCCAAAACAAAATCCAATGTACCTCAGGCAATTTTTATTTTAAAATAGAAAGCAAAAAAAAATAACACTGAATATACTTTCAAAACTTACTAGGCAAAAATGTAACCAACTAAATATGGCTGCACAATCCTCTCTGAGCTGAATGAGATGCAGGGCTGTGATGTTATTGCAAACTCTTCACTTTCCACTTCAGATAAGATTTATCCTGTCTATGAGATTATAAAAATGGATACCTATGTACTACAGGAGTTATGTGAGCAGGATTGGCTACCTACAGTTCAATAATCTCATCACTTACTCATCAAATTCTGACTAAATGTTTACCACATGCCAACTGTATGTTAGGGAGCAACACAGAAAATACCTTCACAAAGACAGCTGACCAAGTAGATGAAGGAAATAAAAACAAACACCCAGAGAAACCACTGTTTTCAACAGCCCACAGCCTTTCCCTCTCCTCCTGGAGCATCCTAATCCATCACTAAAGCAAATGGTAGAGTTCTGGGGCTCCAGAGTGTCACTGTTTTGCTCCCATCCTAGAGAGCACGCCGTAGACAGCTCAAAGGACCAGTTCTCTCACACTTCAGGGAGTAAACAAAGATGACGACCTCTAGATTAACTGTTGACCCTAAGACACTGGCTAACGATATCAAAATGAGTAAGCTGGCCTCTCTGTCTTTATTCCTGGGGAGGAAAAAAATGCATGTGTCGTTAGGAAAAAACTACAGAGTGAACAGGATGCAAATCAGTACTGAAAGCACCAAGACTTCTATCACCCCCACCCAATCCACAGCCCTATGTACAAACAGCACAGCACACCCAGAGCAGCAGTGGCCAGGGGCAAGACCTTCGGAGGACCTAGGAGGCGCTCTCCTTTTCGGATAGCTGTCTGTCTGTATGAAGTGGGCTTCTTAATGCATTACCTCTCAACAGACTGACTGCAGACTAGAAGAGGCACAGAAATCCAGCTGTGTTCCATTATGCCAGTAACACAATACATAAACACACATTAGATTGTATTTTATAAAGTAGTTATATTTCATAAAAAATCTGAGAACAAGAGATAGGCATATATTTTTATTTTAAAAATAAGTGAAAACCTTAAAATTTTTTCAGTTTAAGTTACTAGCATTACCAACAGGAGTACAGCATCCCTGGAACTGCCCTGATTTTGAAGTGTATAAAGAGGTCCCTTTCTGGAATTAAAAAGCTTGAAGACTGCTATGGTTTATGTAAAAGAAACTATGAAAATATAGACTACCAGCCCCCAGTGGCAGAAGCAAGTAGTGCTTCTTGTTCTAATCACTGTGCCTGACTTTCAACCACCTGCAGATCTATCCAATGTGTCATGTTTTTAACACTACCTCAAAACATCTCTAATTCTGAGAAATATCACGCCAAAGCAAAGCTAAGTAAATTTAACTGATTAGCCACAAATTTGTTCTTCCAGATGTTGAGGCTTTCCAGCAATAATGATTGTGTCTGGGACAAAAATAAAAACCCATGAATAAATAAACCCATTAAAACAGTAAGTCCTGCTAACAGATACTCATTTAATTATAAATATAAATAACTTCAAACATAGCATAAAGTTTACTTCAATTCACATTTATATATTTATTTATTTATTTATTTTTGCCTGAGAAACATCGGATTTTCTTTTAAAGGCTCATTCTAAGTACCCATGATAAGAAAAAAACAGAAAGAAAGCCAGCCTTACCCCAGTCCTGTTCATACAAGGCTTGGGAAAGGCACCGGATTCACTTATTGGCATGTGTGGATGCACAAAAATAAGATGTTCAGTGAGATTTGAGACTCGAGACTCAAGGAAACTGTTACCTAAGCATCAACAGCTAACACAGCACTTATACACAGTGGTTAGGGTTGGCTGCATATGCATAAAACTGACACATTAAAGACACAGGTATTTCGAAGGCTCCCCAGACTTCAAATGTACATTTTCTACTTCTGTCTGGCTTATCAGGCTGCACTATACAAAAGGAAACACATGACAGTAACAAAGCAAAGAATGTTATGACTTAACCCAAGTTTTTACATGCAGCCAATCATTTAAAACACATAAATTCAACAAAGATGGGGCGTGACAAAAAGGCTTATGAAAGTTAGTGCACTCTGAGAAACTTCCTAGTCCATGCGAAATATTTTACACATTTGCATGATTGTGGGGGGGGAAGGAAGGAGAGGGAGGGAGGGAGGGAGGGAGGAGGAAGGGAGGGAGGGAGGGAGGGGGGGAGGATGGGAGGGAGGGAGGGTTTCTGCATATACAAGTAGAAGCCAGAGATCAATCTCAGGTTTTGTTCCTCAGAAGCCGTTCACCTTGCTTTTTGGAAACAGGGTCTCTAACAGGAGCCAGGGGCCCATCAAGCAGGTCGAAGTCGTTGGCAAACAAGCCCCAGAAAGCGGCCTGTCTCTACCTCCCAGCACTGGGATTAACAAGTGCATACCACCAGGTCAGCTGCTTCTCCGGGTGCTCAAGATCTGAACTCCTCACCACTTTAGTGTGGCAAGCACACCACCATCTGAGATCTGAACTCCTCACCACTCTGGTGTGGCAAGCACACCACCATCTGAGATCTGAACTCCTCACCACTCTGGTGTGGCAAGCACACCACCATCTGAGCCATCTTATTTCCTTTCACTTGGGAAGAGAGTCAATGCTAGGATTTATGGTTTCTTTTTTCTTTTTTGCAATAGCTACATTTGAATCACCTAACAGTAACTAACAAAAAAAGACAAGCTTCATGGGTAAAAAAATTCATGAGAGAAGAAAAATCATCAAAGATACAAATTAATCTTTTCAAGAGCAAAAGTTTAACAAGCTACTAGTTATCAACAGAGGAATGGTAACCAAGGAAATGATGTACATGCACTATGATGCAAACCATTCAAACATGTTAAATATATATACAAGGATTCCCAATATTGTGCTAAATGATGGCATAAAACATACAAAGTTAAATGTGCAATACTATTATAATATAAAACTATGGATTATATAAAGAGTTAAATAAAGTATACTCAATGATATACTTTTATTTTCAATACTTTTACTCTTCCTATATATATATAGTTCATTAATAATTAGCCATCCACCCCTATCTCTTACCTTATTACACACACACACACACACACACACACACCTCTCAGGATTCAGTGTTAAGCTGGTCACATTAACTTTCTACATTGATAAGGATATACTTTCCAAGACAATTCTCACTATTTCCTAGCATCTAAATACGGCGGCATATCTAAAGCTAAATAATTACATTTCTCCACACTTTCAATCAGGTTACTGGATGCTAACTCATCTTGGCGTCCTCTTAGGTGACATCTAGAAAGATATGCAATCACAGTTGTTGCACAGTAGCTTACAGCACCACAGGTGTATTGATTTTGAATAAAGCAAGAGTGCTGTAGTGTGAGACCTCAGCACTGCACCCAGCCTTCCCAGGAGACATTGAAGTGCTAGACGTAAACTGTAGTGTCCTGGTGGAAGCACATCGTTACACTCATGGCTTAGTAATTTTACACATGTATATGTGCTGTGTGTGCACTCATGTATTTGGGCACACACGTGTATGTGGGTGTATATAAACATTTGTATTGAATCCTGAAGATGGCATCAAATGTTCCTCAATTCCTATCCACTTTCTTTACTGAGGCAGGGTCTTACACTGAGTCTGGGGTTTGCTAACTGCAGTTAGTCCAGCTAGCCAGCTTACCCCTGGGATCTCGTCTCTGTCTCTTGCACACTGGGATTATAGGCTCCAGGCATGAGTGCCTAGCTTCTGCTTTGATTCTGGGATCTGAACTGCATTTCTCAGGTTTCTGTGGCAAGTGCTTTTATTCACTCAGTGTGTCCCTGGCTCATGCTTTAGTATTTGAAACAGAATTATTCTTTCTAAATCAGAGACCAACCTGGACTCTGCTCTCGAACATGTGGCAGCACTCATTTGTATAAAAGCATGTAAGAAGCAGTGTGATGAACTGGGCTCAAGAAAAGCAACTGAGACCATTCTTTAGTCAGTGCTGACACCCAGAAAGAAAGAGTCAACAGAGCCAGTTACCTATCCACAGTCACACATCCACAAGTACTATCACAGTTAAACTCCTTACACTGGAAAATGCATCAGGATAGTTTCTTTTCTTTGGTAACAATTTTAGGTGGACACATCTGATTCTAAAATACCAACATCCAGCTGCAATGATGTTACTGTTTCCTTTATGTGTCCAGGGACTTCTTACTCAAAAGACAGAAGACAGATGTTTAACAGAGCAAATGAAGTCTACAAAGGCTGGATGGTGTTCACTTGTTTCTCATGGAAGCTCTACTTACTGGACACTGGCTGTTTCCTGTGGCTAGCACTCATCTAGAGTTTTCTTCTGACTGGTATCTATGCTTTACGCTGGGAACTAAGGACCAGTTTTGTTCAGACAGCGCTTCTCAACTAAGGCCATGGGCTGAGGTACAGGTGGTGGACAGAACTAGTTCTCATGATAGATTTGTGGAATCAGTCTACTTACAGATGTCTACCACAGCACTCAATAGTTAGGATTACAAACAAACATGTAAACTATGTTGTCTAGATGCTTTCCAAAATTAATGGACCCATAAATAATTTAAACCTCTATTCTCTTCTTCAGTATTTGTTAATTTGCACTCTTCTGATATTGACATGAACAGAAAGGTTTTCAGCCTACCGATGGTAACGTATTTACAAAAGCATAGTTCTGGGAGTGAGGCTGCTGCTCAGTGGCAGGATACACATCTGGCTTGCATGAAATTCTAAGATCAATCTCTAGCACCCCCAAAAGTAGGAACCCTGAAACTGGATTAGACAGTTGTAAGATGCCCAACATGGGTTCTGGAAACAAAACTCAGGTATCTGCAGGAGCAGTACACACTCTTCACCATTGAGTCACCTCTCCTACCTACATCTAAAGAGAAAATACATCTGTCAGTCGTGCTTTAGAGAAACAAGGAAGGAAAACTGTACCATTAAGATCTGACTGAAAGTTTTTGGGGGAATTTTGATATTCATTAATTGGCTGCTTATTTATTTACTCATTTACACTTCTCAACTTAATATTCACCACAAAGTGCAACTCATTAAGAAAACTTCAATTCCTGGCCATCATTTCTTCTGGACTAGCTCTGTGGTTAATAACAAGATCTAGAGCAGGAAGGCCTGATGGCAGGAGCTGGGGATATATATACACTATGTGCTATGCATGGGCTCCTACACACTGGGGCTGCACAGAGGCCTCTCTCTGTTCACTGAAGGCAAACCTGTCTGCAGTATCTTACAACACTTGTGTTTTAGGAGCTTATACTCTTCAAGGAGCTATTACCCCCCACAGAGAATTTTCTTAGGTTTAATGAGAACAAGTTCATCAACTAAAATCTCCAAATCATGCCATAAAACAACACAAAGAAGACAGAGATGCATTTACAAGTACAGATGGTATTAACCAACTATTTCTCCCATGTGGCTCCATTTCCCTTGTTGGTACCTTACAATGTGTTTTCTAAGACCATTTCTCAAAAGTGTGTCCTAGAAATCAAATCCTCATCAAATTCAAAGACCTTTATAAAACTTCATCCACCACCCCTATTTCATGAAACATCTATTGTACTCTCCTAAAACCTAACTACTCACAGTTCTTGTGACATCCTGGAGTAACTTCTTTCTTCTCATTTATTTCTATCAGTCAAACTCAAGACCTTTCAACATATACTCTGAAGCCACAGTGCTTGAGTTAAAACCCTGACTAAACATTTACTTTCTGTGCATAAATGGAGACAAATTAGTCTTAGGTTTTCCTATTTGTAAAGTGAGAACAATAGTATTGTTTGACATTAAATGTAGGTGTAAGTCAAAACAGCGGAGCCTTGCTATCAAACATAACTACTGCCGTAGTAGCGCTAACACGCCCCTTGCTACTACACGTAACCACTACTGTAGAAATGTAAACAAACACCAGCAGCAATGAAGACTGAAGTGGCTTTGAGCCTCACCACAAAAGCTACTGTAACCTGTACAGTCCCTCCACAGATTTAACCACAGGCTGCGACCTGAGGCGAATGACCCTTAAAAGATGCTCCAACTTCTTACCTCCACATGCTTACCCCACAAGTCAATTCCACTGGGAAATCTCTTAAACAAACATTCTAGTAATCAAGCCCCAATTTCCTAATTTAGAATCCCTTACTGTCCCGCATTCTCTTTAGACTGAAATGTTTGACCATCTGAGATCCTAACTTCTCTTCTGCTCCTCTCCCCTTCCCTCCTCCCCAGAGCCACCACCCTAGGCAGCCAAAGTGCTCTCTTCCTCAGACCTGAACTTCCTACTCTGCTCTAACTTCACTTCCTTCCCACATACAACGTGAGCTTCCATCAAACTGTGTTCCCCTGTACTGCTTCCTCTTGTCCTATACAGAGGTTCAAATGCAGCTACTCACCTTGAAGATCCCAACAGCCAGCTCCTTCAAATTTCGACTGTTTCCCACTTCAGCAGACATGGTTTCCAGCTGATGTCCACCCATTCCTCTGCCTACTCACAATCGTGGAGTGACTGACACGTATGCAGCCCGCCTCTCTGTAGTTCCACTCGGCTCACTAACTGAGGCCTTTCTTGACCTGCTCACTCTCTTCTCCTTTCTTAGCACTACTCAGTACTAAATGTGATGAATTCTACTCTGGCCTGTATTCTATTCAGCTAATATGTTTAATACTGAACTGCTTGTTGGAACCAGTGGAAGCAGATACATACTGTATGCTTTCTGTTTTTACCTTGTACCACCTATAAAGAAGCAGTTATTTTAAATAAGCCCCATGCTGTGATGACTGGTAAGTTCCTTAAGCCTGAATTTTAATACTCTAAGGCGGAGGTCAACAAACACTTTCTGTAATGGATAGATACTAATATTTCATTAGGCCTTCTCTAACGAGCACTTATAAGGAGTCTCTACACTTAAGCATCTATGTCAACAATTAACTCATCTGTTAAAATACTTTGCGACTTTGTGAGATGATATAAAATATAAGCCCTGTGTTCTTACCAGCTCTTTCAGACTTTTCTTTCTGTTCCTGCAATTCCTCTCCTTGGGTAGTCATTTGTTTGATACGACTACGAAGCTGAGCAATTTCTTCTTCTTTCAGTTCCAGGGTCTCATGCATCTGCCGCTTTGTCTCTGTTATTACCATTCCCTGAACAGAAGTGCAGATTCTAAAGCATTTGCATAACACAACATAACCTAACATTTGCATCACCACCACACAGCAGAGCTCAAATGATGTGAGAGGCAGAACAAGCATTTCTTACTAAGGACAGTGGAAGAATCTTCCCAGTAGCTCACAAACTCAAGTCTGTGTTTTCACTCTGTGCCTTAGCAGACCAGGTGTTTCAATATGGAAATATTTAACAGTAAGTTTAGTCCCTTAAGCACCACATTTCAGTTACAAGATTTATTTTACAATCTTGCTATAGATGCAGTAATTCCCATCTTAATAAATAGTAATGAACAAAAATGTGACTCGGGGACAGAATAAACCACAGTTAACATCTGTGGTTTCACACACAAATAACCGCAGACACTATGTTTTTGCGGAATATTACTTTAACTAGGCAAAGATGTGTTACATTTGTTTATGCTGCATTTGTTTAATGATGTAAGGATGTGTTGGTTTTGTTTATGCTGCATCTGTTTCACCTTGCCTGCCTAAGGCACCTAAGGTCTAATAAAGAATTGAACAGCCAATAGCTAGGCAGGAGAGGGACAGGCCAGTCTGGCAGGCAGAAAATAAATAGGAGGAGAGAAGAAGAGAACAAGGAAGAAAGAGAGGGACACGCCTGAGGCCAGAAAGCAGGCAGCCGCCAGGCAGACACTGGAGGAAGCAGGAAAGTAAGACATACAGAAAGAAAGGTAAAAAGCCCTGAGGCAAAAGGTAGAGAAAGAGAAACAGGTTCATTTAAGTTAAAAAAGCTAGCCAGAAATAAACCTAAGCTAGGCCGAGCATTCACAACTGATACAAAGTCTCTGTGTCATTATATGGAAGCTGGTTGGTGGCCTAAAAGAAAAAGCCTGGTACACTATTAGGGTTGCTGCTGCCACAGCTGGGTAAAGCAAGGCTAGAGCCCCGCTGTGCCCAACTATGCCTAGTTCTCTTTTCTCCCGTGACTCCCTCCCATCACTACCCGACTACTGTAAGGAAGGCCCCACCTTCCTTCCACATTGCTCGAGACTTCTCTTCCCTCTGTGGAGAATCTCTACAGAAATAAAGATCAATGTGTGGGAAGAAATCAAATCATCATGTATAAAAGCAGTCATCTGGGACAAACAAAAAATCTGAGTAGTTCAGCTAGTCTCCTGAAAAGGTACTCAGACCTTACCTGCAGGGCCTACTGACCCTACTGTGGAGTATGACTCTTCCAGATGGCCAATGTTAACGTTAACAACCGAGGAAGTAAAGCATAGTCAAGAAAATTGAAAATGAAGTAGTGGGCCTTCATTGTCTCCAAAACTCACATCACAAAGGAAAGAAAACGACAGAGAGAAAGGACAACTAAACCTATAGATTAAAAGAAATCTTAAGAATCTTATCAATTACAATAAAAGTTTACTTGATTTGTAAAAAGAAAAATATATGAGATAATAAGAAAATAACTAGATAGCAGATGGTATCATGAACTACTGTTAAATTGATAGATATGATCATTAAGTGGTTGTACTTTTGTTTCAAAGCTAGGTTAAAATACTATAGTTATGAACCAGCATATTAAACAAAATGATGGACGGAGTGAAATGAACAGGGAGATGTTTTACAAAAGGGCCGGAGAACCTGGGATGAAGCAGGGAAGAGCTGTTCATTCACCTGTGAGTCTCCCAGCTGTCTCTGCTAGGTGCTAGCTGCTGCTCTAACTCCAAGGTACCTACCGTGAGCTCAGCCCTTCCTCACTCCTCCAGCAACCTAAGCACCCTGGAGCCCACATGTACAAAGTTTTATGCTAATATACATATTATCACTTCTTTACTTTTCAGGCAACTCATCCAAATGATCAATCTACTTCTGTAATGTGAATGAAAATATTGAAACCATTTGTATTCAGCATATCTTAACTTTAAATAATTTTTCTCTGAAAAATAGGTATGTATTGCAAACAGATTTCCTTTGTAACCATTACTGTTGTCTCTAAGACAGAATGCTAATTGGTATTAAGAAATCAGAGAATCAGCCTTCTTAATGCTAAAACTACATAAATCTAGAAATTAAAAATAGTTTTCATGGAAGCCGCTACAAAAATTTTGAAAAGCAGGTGTATATAAAAATACTTCTAACAACTGCTCTCTAAGCGAATTTGGGGGCCCCTGACAAACCTCAGTATCATAAATTTGGGAGTTTTACCTTATCTTGTTCAAGCTGTTCAATTAAGTTCTTTGCATCACGCAATTGAGTGATAAGTTTAGTCTTCTCAGCCATATGAAGCTCCTAAAAAAGTTTTAGAAATTCATTTCCATCTCTAATAAAGTTTTGCCTCATTTGAGAACTCTATGCAGCTTATCTAGTCTAGATAAACCTTACAGTGTAATGGGAGAAGTACACAGGAAATCTCCAATGTATGGTAAGTGCTTTAAGACCCAGGGCACTTGGGTGCTCAGACAAGGACACCCTCTCCACCCTGTCTATGGGTGGGAGGGTGAAGGCGGCTCCCCAGAGGAGGCACAGGCCACGCTGGAGCCTGTGGATCTGGTTTTATGCACTGAAACAAGACAGAACTCAGTGGTCTCTCACCTTGACCTTTTCTAGTTCCTGCAGCCTTTCATCCAATTGCTCCTGCAGTGCCTCCTTTTCACTGATCAGTAGTGTGCACTGCTCCTTATGGGACCGAATTGTTTCCTTACAACGCTGAAGCAGATTTTCCTGACGTTTCACTCTTTGCTGAAGCATTTCCAGTGTTTTAGCGGAAGCTCCACCTCCTACAAATGGTAAAGCAGCATGAACAGGGGCAGCTGGTAAACACACAAGTGAGCAGGCCAGTGAGATGCTCAATGGGTGAAGGTGCTTGCTACCAAGCTTGAGTTCAATCCCCCGGAAGACCCACATGGTGGAGAGAACCCTCTGACTGCCACATGCACATCATGACACATGAAAACTCAGACACTAAATAAATAAAAGAAATGAAATAAAAACAAAAATGTAGGGAATACAAGAGAACTCTGGCAACAGTTCAGCTTTTTAGAGGAGAGGCAGGCAGGGATTCTGGGAGCTGTGTTTAGCCTTCTGCAAGCTAAACACACTCTACCACTGAGCTACAGGCCCAGCCCCTGCAGCGTTCTCTTCTACCCAAACTAACTACATTCTGAGACAAATCAAGAAGGGACAGACACCCCAGGAAGCCAAGTAGCACTCTTCAGACTCGACTCTCAGGTTACTGTGTGCTATTTACATGGAGACGCCACGTATAAACTCCCACCATCAGTGGTCCAACCTCACTCTGGAGCGGCACAGATGCTGGCATTCACTGGAGCTCGCCTACTTACGAGGCTCATTCCTAAGCTCCCACTAGTTCCCATCCCGAAAGCACTCCTAAGTATTCTTTCCAGCCACACTCTAGTCTCTTCCTGGAAGGAGTTCTGGTTACTACAGGCTTTACCTCCTACATTTAGGAGTGTGTCTTCACACCCAGAGGAGCTCTTTAGAGTTCACAGCTCAGGTGACTGGCTGCTTGGCAACTTACTTTCTCTGAGTGGACCAAAGTCTGCTGTGAGTCTCTTTGTAAGAGAAAAAAGCCCTAAGGCAGGGGTGGAGACGCAAATGTGTACGCCAGGACTCTGGTGGCTACATCAGAAAAAAAAATCACAACTTGAGTGATCTGGGTTCCATGAGACCCTGTCTCAAGAAACTAAAATAGTGTAACATAATTTATGTACTTCAATTATTTAAAAATGTGGTCTTCTTAAAGTTTATGCAATTTTCAAGTCTTAAATCAATTTTTTTCCTAAAAAAAAAAAAAAAGGTAAATTTTTTTAAAAACTAACTTAAATTTTTGAAGAAACATTAGGGTCAATGACACCTTACTTCCTCTCAATCTATTCTATCAGCTCAAATCCTGACCTTTCAACATTCTCCTCTGATTGTTAAATTATGCTCTGACAAAGACAAGGCTTACCCACTGGCTCCCCGACATCCTCTATCTTCTCTTTGTCAGCGTCCACTTCTGCCTGGAGCTCCACTGGGGTGGGAGGCTGGGGTAGGCCAACACTCATTGGGCCATTTTGTAAACGTTGCTTTAGGAGAGAAACCTAAAAAAAAAAAATCAGTAGTAGAAAAAAAGTATGGCAGAAATATTTTATTTAAAATTTTAAGAACTAAAGTGAACCTGGGCAGTGATGACCCACACCTTTAGTCCCAGTGCTTGGGGCAAAGGCAGGCTGATCCCTGAGTTCAAAGTCAGCCTAGTCTACAGAGGGAGTTCCAAGACAGCCAGGGATACATGAAGAAACCATCTCAAAAACAAAAAAACAAAAAGAAGAAGAAGGAGGAGGAGGAGGAGGAGAAGAGAGAGGAGCAAGAAGGGGGAGTGAGGAGTGGGGAACAGTATGTTCACCACAGCAGCAAGCACAGTGCAGCTGTTTGTCACATGCACCATTTGCAGGGACACCACAACCAGTCCAAAGGAACCTAAACAGTTTAGTATAGCGCTGAGACGGAAGAAGGGTAGGTTTAACAAGCTTTTCCCTGCACATTTGGAACTCGTCGGCTACCCGGCTACAGTTCCTGCTTTTCCAGCACTGGCTTCCACGCTTTGGCTCGCTCTTTTACCTGAGTCTGGAGAACACTGATATACTGGTCTTTCTCCTCCAGACAAGCATCAAACTCTTCCTGGAGATGTCTCTTTGCTTGCTGGTCCATCTGCAGCTCCTAAAACACAGAAGGTATTACAGGTAGCTTTCAATATAAAGCAAAAGATGCAAACTTCAAGTTTACAACATCATCGTTACAGATTTGCCTCGCTCTTAATATAACATATACAGAATAAGTAGAGAATCCTCAGAATGGAAGACATTAGTAAATAATTTTGTTCCTTAAACAATATGAAGGTCTCCAGAGAAAAAGTATTTTTGTAAAGCCCTGCAATGATTGAGAGTGATGGACAAGGGAAAAAGTAGACTTGAGATTCAATGTGGGACTAAACTGTAGCACTGCAAACAGAACGCCAGCAGTGTCCTCCCCATCCGCCTGAATCACAGCACTCCCATCTGCAGAGCCAAGAGGATGAACTAACTGGCCGGCCACCAAGGAAGAAAACTTCCAGCTCCTGAAATTACTGCAAATGCTACGTCTTAAGGTTGTTAACCAGAAATCAATGTTTATCTGCTGCAGCTGGCACAAGAATGGCCTCCTGGATCTAGGAACCTGCTCACCACAATGCCCTCCCAGCTCCAGGCTTCTCTGTCCTTTACTGAGTCTATCTATCCCGTCAGTACATTCTATCCTCTCCATTTTCCCTCAGTCACACTTTCTTAGACCATTAGAGATTAACATTTGGAATATATTAGATATGACACCAATCCCCCTTTTGTTCTGGGGTTGCTACCTCACTAACTCCCTAAATTTAAAATATTCAAAGTTCTCTTTTAGGTGTTTTGTTGACACTTGCATATGACCCAGTTCTTTAACCAACTGCTCTCTAATGTCTGGGTTCTCTCTTCTCCAACTATGAACACGGCCCAGATCGCCAAGGCTTGATTTTTAATTCCATCAACAGGGTTCTGGAGACTTATGTCAGCCCCCTTTGATTTAACCCCTCCCTCACAGATGTGCTCTGGGCACTCTCTTTGGACACTATCCCAGGGCCTTATCATCCCCATCCCTGCAGTGTCTCACACACTACTGTGTTCTGAGGTGCCCTGTAGTCTCCCTTGCACTTAAGATGTGAACAGGCAGCAATAAGGAATGGCACGTGTGCTTACCCATCTATTAATAAAGCAGAGGTCCACGCCCCATTTTCTTGAGGATAGCTCCCTCAGTGAGGGACTCCTTAGCAGACTGATATGCGGCAGGACAAAAAAAAAAAAAAGTATTCTGTGTCTCTAGATAAATACCGTTATAAACCCCTCAAAACTTGTGCCCACCTCTAACAGACATTCTCTGGATTTTAAACAGGTCTGCGCTCCATTGCTACATCTATCTAATCATTACATGCATAAAACCTGGACACTGAATTTCTTGCCCCAAACAGAATCAATTAATGACCTTCATTTATTCTCAAAATACAAGAAAACGAACAAATAATACATTAAGCAAAAAGCCATTAATGTCTCTCCAAGAAAAGCAAAGGTGCTTGTAACTTGTAACTTGAAAAATCGTCAGGGGACTCCTCCCCGCACCCTGCTCACTACACTCCCAGTCCGCCCTCTCCAGCACCAGCCATCTTCTAGGTCAAAGTGGCAACGTGGACTCGGAGAGACTAGGGCGAGCTCCACCCCTTCACTATCACTTCAGAGGGAGAAGTCATTCTTCTCGGGTATTAGTTCAAGACACGTCTCACAAAGGAAGAATGACTACCGTTATCTGTATGATAAGGGTCAATGCCCATTCTTGGTAAAGTAACAAAAATAAACTAGTTCAAAGTCATGTTTAGAATGTTTTAAAGAATAAAGCAATAAGAACTGGATTATACAAAATGTAAAGAGACTAGAAATTAAACACAAATTCAATACAAATGAAACAATAATGTGATACAAGAAATTCATATATGAGCAATACAGACAATGTATCATTTAAAGGTAGCAAATTCTCTAAGGAACAATAGGCTGTTCTTGGTGACATCAATCACTCAAAGGAGAGATTCTTCTCTTCTTCTGCCTCCTCTCACAGACACAAAGTTCTCTCCTCCCTCTCTCCCTCCGTGTCTTCCTCTACATTCACAATCCTATTCTACCACTAAACTATATTCCCAGTCTTATACTAGCAATTGCCATTTGTAAATTTACCAATCTGCTACTTTTTAAACATATTTGTACTTTTAACATACTATATACCTTAGACTGATAAATTCCATAAATAAAATTCTATTCAGAATACATAAAATTCTAAACTACTATTATTTGTCCTGAAATCACCTGCTTCATAACTCTTAATAACAAAGGTAGCAAAATGATACCTATGAACATTCACAACAAAAACATGTTAACAAGACATTCCCAGCAATACTAAAGTAGGTGTGGAGAAAGCTCTGGTAAATGTCTGCTTATTGCTGGGCTTCAGGCAGGACAAGATAGAGGAGCAGGGGACCAGAATGAGGCATCTGAAAAGCCCCCTCAGTATAGGCTCACTGAAAAGGTAAAATGCTGCCAAGAGGGACATTAAGGAACTCAATCTAACCCTATGAAGAATTACCACTCCAAATTACAAGTTCTTTTCTTTCAACAAAACCATGTTGACTAGGAAAGGCAAAAAGAAGCCTAGGATGTTTAGCAGTGGGAACAATTAAGTCTTGGGAGTGGACACTGACTACTCACACTGCAGACTTACACATTTTTTCATTAATTTCAACAACAACAACAACATCTTCCATAGAAATCCAGACGAATAAAACTACAGAGACGGTGTGTGAGCTCACAGGCTGGCCACCAGCCTAGCATGCAGAGCATTGCTACTGAACTAAGAGGTTAAATCACTGTTCTCAAGTACTAGTCACCAAACTTACCTCTCTCAATTCTGAGATCCTTCGAAGTGATTTATCTTGACTCTGACTCAATATACCCTTTAATTAAAAAAAAAAAAAAAGGTGGTTAACATCTATACGGCATAGTCATGCAAAAAAAAGCAAGGCTATGTCAAGTGGGAAATCTGCTAACAGTTAAAATATGATAGCACAGGATTACTCTGAATTCTGGTTATGTGAGTAGTTACATTTGCTAATAAAATGCACAGATATGGAAATCAAACTACAAACTTAACTATATGCTAACTTTAACAAAAGGAAATCTGTAAAGTAAACTCAAACTTCAAAAGCAAATGATTTCATTATAACTTAGAGTTCACAGAGCATGTTAATTATCATTATCATGCTGTAAAGGTTTATGTAAAATAACTTTTTTTGGTTTGTTTTTTTGTTTTTCGAGACAGGGTTTCTCTATGCAGCATTGCACCTTTCCTGGAACTCGCTTTGTAGACCAGGCTGGCCTCGAACTCACAGATATCTGCCTACCTCTGCCTCCCGAGTGCTGGGATTAAAGGCGTGCACCACCACCGCCCAGCCCGTAAAATAAAACTTTTCTTTTAAAAATCTAATTTTTGCCAGGCAGTGATGGTGCACACCTTTAATCCCAGCACTCAGGAGTCAGAGGCAGATGGATCTCTCTGAGTTTAAGGCCAGCCTGGTATACAAAGCAAGTCCCAGGATAGCCAGAGCTACACACAGAGAAACCCTGTCTCAAAACAAAACAAAACAAATCTAATTTTCACGAACAACATGCAGAGAGTATAGGCAGGTGAAATGTCTGTTTATTGATATAGAGGCACTGGGGCAAAAGTTGTTGTCGACTACTATTAAGCTTAATGATAAACCTTTACTATAAGCACCCTTAGTATTTATTCTTTTAAACAAGCTAAAAATGCTGGGAGGTGGAGCAATGGGACTCCTTAATTGGCAGTTTTAGACCATTCTCTGGTACCCAAGTCAGTGACAGGCTATCAGCCACACAGTTGGCCAGACAGCTGTCAGCCAGCACCAGCTACTCTGAACCCTCACAGACACTCAGGAGCCTGGGGCCAAAGCATAGTGTAGGTGCTGAAGGTCCATGTCCTAGCCACGATGGTTTCAGTTTGTGCTGAGCTTTGGTGAAAGCCCTACGAGCCTTGGTGAACTGTAAATGACCTGCAGCCATTTACATAAAGGAAAATGATTCCCCTAATAGGCCAGGAGAAAGTACACAATTGTCGCATACACAGTCCTTCATTCTCCTGAGAGGTATAAATGTGGCCCCTTGTTTGCCAGGACTAGTACAAATACAATTCTGCAGGAAGGTCTGCTGTGACTGGGGCAGACACTCTGACCACACGTTCTGCTTCGTACAGGCAGACTGTGTGGCTCCTCCTGTGCTGCCCAGGCTCAGTAACAGGACCCTGGCTGCTGCGATTGCCGTGCCTACTTGTGGTCTTTAGCATGGGACACATCTTTGGGGTTTCCATCACTCATTCTTTTATCAAACCTCTAGTAATGGTTAAACAGGTTAAGTCTGGAACTATACAGAATATTTAAAAAGAGAATAAATATTTCTATGAGAACTTTTCTAACTTTAAAATCAAATATGAGTCAACAATGGTCAATAAATCACTCACTTGTAACTTCTTCTTCTCTCTCTGAAGAGTCTGAAATGCTGTGACGAGCTAAAACAAACCAAAGTAACATTAGTTGTTTCTCAATAAATTAGTTGTTTTCAACAATTCATTATTCTAAAAGCTGCTAACGTTTTTTTCTCTTTATATAAGTCAAAAACCAATCACAGCAGTCCTGTATAAACAACTGAGCCTAATTCAACCACAACAAACTAAATGACGGAAGTCATAGTTTTGCTGTAAACCCGTCAATCTCCAGGCACGTCCTTAGATTTCAACACCTAATTTGGAGGTGAGAACTACAGCCAATCCACCCGCAGGTGGAAGGCTACCCAACTCTAGTCACGGACTGACTACATCTGCAACACACAGCAATGAGCAAGTGTCTGCTGGGAACCAATTCTGGGGCCTAACCAAACCTGACTCACTGAGAACTGAGGGACACAACGGAAGACAGGAAGCTGTTTTAAAAGCTCTGCAGGTGACTTTTTGTTTTGGACTACAATATTAAACAAAGTAATAAAAATGTCTGAGGAAAGAAATGCATAACCAACAGATAGAAATGAGAAATCCAAGCCCTAACCCTAAACAGGATAAACATTCCAATACATCTTGATGAAGCAATGGACGAACATCTTTCTAACCCTGTAGGTTTTACCCAGCTGACGAGCAGAGCCAGGGGCTCTGTCGAGCTCAAGGCACCTGTAGGGAAGCATGGTCTAGTTAAAGTCTAGGAAAAGATGTGTGCCTCTAAATGCCACTGCTAATGTCTGAGTCAAAAGGCAGTCAGTGATGTATGGGAGAATGAGTCTAGGAACAGACCTAAGAATTTGGAAATACACTCTGCTTAGGAGCAGGACTTCCTTATTAACTCTAGGCTGGAAAGGCTACTGGTACTCAAAAAAGCGGTGGGCTGGGAGGAAGACCAGCTCAAGAGTTAGAAGTCACTTCATCCTGAGTACCTGTGGCAGCAAGGAAAAGCAGAGGCAAAGGCTATGAAGTCTCTCTGCACCTGAGAAGCTGCTTGACTCTGAGATAGCCTAGAATGGGAGAGCAGCCACAGCGACTGAGAACCAGACAGAATCCATCAACTGCTACCCATGGGGCCTTAAGCCACATATGAATTCCTAATCCCTTTTCTACAAAAATGAGCAAACTCACATTCGCTTCATAAGGATGGTACAAAATTAAATGCCATTATAAATGTAAATGGTATCTGGCATACTTAAATGCTAACTGTACTATTGTACTAGCTTCAGACATAAAACTATGGATAAATCTATAAAAGCAGCATAAAGATAAACAAAAATATTTAAGATTATTTGTAGCATGAATTTTAAATGGTCTTATTAATAAGAACAAACCCAAGGCCAGTTATTTGGGTAAATGCTGGAAGATCAGAGAAGCGGAACAAGCCACAGCTACCTCACCTCGCCAGTTCCTCAGCTGATCCTGTTTCCTCAGACTGGAAGTCTCTGAGGCCTCAATCGAAGGGGTCTCAGCTGAACTGCTGCTCAAAAGCCTAAAAGCTTAACCAGCCTAGTTCCTGGTTTTCACGCCTTATATACCGGTCTGCTTTCTGCCATCACTTCCTGGGATTAAAGGCGTGAGTCACCATGCCTGGCTGTTCCCAGTGTGGCTTTGAACTCACAGAGATCCAGATGGATCTCTGCCTCCCAAGTGATAGGATTAAAGGCGCATGTGCCACCATTTTCTGGCCTCTATGCCTCTCTAGCGGCTGTTCTGTTCTCTGACCCCAGGTAATTTTATTAGGGTACACAATATTTTGGGGAACACAATACCACCACAACTATTACTAATATTAGTAGAAATATAAAATAATAGTTTAAAATTTTTGAAGGAAAAATTACCTAGTTCCACAGCTATGAATGAGATCCCTGGCTTCAATGTCCCATTTACATCTCCAGGGTCCATGAGAGTCCTTTCTATTTTGCCAGCATTTTAGTTTTAATAAAAAGGGAATTTCTGTATTTCATCAAGGTTTTCACTTCACTTTGGTTTTGGCAGTATGGGTAGTGAATCAGCTACATAAACCGTGAAACTTGGACTAACTTTACACTTTAACCCTCAAGTTTACTAGTCATTAACATGAATGTGACACTGATTCACTAGCACACTGGGTATGATAAACAAGAGCCACAGACAACAAAGGCTTTCCTGAAGCGGAATTTCTTAACTGCACTTGATAGAAAGGGACTTAAGGGGGCAAATGCACATTTCAGCTCCTGAGGTAAGAAAAAAACAAAACAAACAAACAAAAAAGAAAAAAAGGAAAGCACTATTTACTTCCTCCCTTACCCCAAACAGAGTGAGTCACCAAGGATTTAGCAGTTAAAAGACTCATTTAGAGGGCTAGAGAGATGGCTCAGAGGTTAAGAGCACTGAGTGCTCTTTGAGATTACCCTGGTTCAATTCCTTGCATCCACATGGCTGCTCCTAACTGGCCATATCATAACTCTAGTTCCAGGGGCTCTGAGAACCTCCTCTGGTCTCCAAGTGCGCCAAACATACAAGTGGTACACAGACATACATACAAGCAAAACACCTATATATGTAAAAATTATTTTTTTTAGGATTCATGTTAACAAAATTTTAAATGTCGAAAAAATAAAGACAGCCTGACAAGATGGCTCAGGGAGTGAGGGCATTTGTGGCCAAGGGCACTGACTGCCTGAGTTCAACCCCTGGGATCTATATGGTAGAACGAGAGAACCAACTCCTACAAGATAGTCTCTAACCCCTCCTCCCACATGCTATGGCATGCATTCATGCATGCACATACAAATACACAATACACAATACAAATTTTAAATTATATACTGGTACAATGAGAATGAGCCAAATCTTTGAGGTCATCAGACTACCTAACCAGTGGTTCTCAACCTTTCTAATACTGTGACCCTTTAAATAGTTCCTCATGCTGTGGTGACCCCCAACAATAAAATTATTTCGTTGCTACTTTATAACTGTAAATTTGCTATTGTTATGAATTGTAACGTAAGTATCTGATACGCAATCCCTGTGAAAGGGTCGTCAGACCCACAGGTTGAGAACCACTGAGTTGAACCATGGCAGTCAGAAGAGGTCACTGTGAAGTTACTCTAGTTAGATGAGCAACATGGGGGATAGAGAGAGAAAGAGAATGACCTCTGCCCTAGGTGTCCACAGACACTGCAGGAATGTGAAAACCAGGCTACACACACTGACCTCCCCAATGTCAGTCTGCTACAAGGCCCCTGTACCACAGAAGGCCTAACTTGGTCCTGCCACAAACTACCCTCCCCCAGTAACCAGGACCAGGGTCAGCCAGCCTCAGGCTAAGAGCAATGCAGTAATAAGAACGAGAGAATAGCCCAAGGGGAATGTATGAGCAGTGTGGGCCAGAGCCTGCTCCTACCTCTGAGTATTTCCCTCGGTAACTACTTAAGCTTCGCTCCATTCTTCGCAACCTCTGAAGCAACTGCTCTCTGCTGAGGCTGTCGGAACTCCCCGGTGCGTCTTCAGCCTCGCTCTCCATGTCGGAGGGTGGATCAAAGGCAGCAGCAGGGCAGTCCAGGTCAAGCTGGTTCAGGGACTCTCTGGAAGATGTCCGCACCAGAGACTCTTTAGAAGACCAGAATTCCTTTATGGGACTTCGGAACAGAGACTCCACTGAGGGCACTCGGAGCTGGAGCTTCTGCGCCAGAGTCTGCGAGTCGCCTGACTGTAACCAAAGCCCAATGGAGCAAGAGTTAAAATGCACACTTTAGACATCTACTACCTGTCACCAGCAGTAGTCTAGTAAAAGCTCTAATAAATTCAATTTGCATCCCAGATAAGTAACACAAAACACTGTTTTCTGAAAAATGAAAGACACTGGCCAATTTCTGTGAAAAATCTGGACCTGGAGTCAGAGAACTGGGCTCTGACTTTCACGCTGTCACCTAGCAGTACAAGCCCTCCCTAAGTCACTTCCCTCCCGTTTCTTCATCTGCACAGAAGGAAGCATGGTCAGCAGGCTGACCCCAGGGGACTGTGAAGTCTCATGTGCCCACCTGCTGTCTGACCCTTTAACAGCACACCAGCCTAAAGTGTGGGCATCCAGGGTGAAGTGTGAGGTGAGGAGCTCAATTCAAGATGGTTTTATCTGGTGAGTCTTCATGGAGTTAATGATTCCAGATCATTCTTTTCACCAAAAAAGGAAAATGGGCTGAGGAAGACAGTAATGCATTAATGTGCCAATTCTGTTTAGCAGGGGAATGGGGTGGACCTGTGACACACAGCTCTACTGGAGCCTCTTCCTATGGACTCAGGCTGTTTGTAATAGCACAACCTGGAAACCACCCAAATACATCAGAGAACACACTGCAGAGGGTATACAGAAGTTCACAATGCACTACTAAAAGATCAAGCTAGAGGGCTAGAGACATGGCTCAGTGGTGAGGAGCATGTACTACTCTTCCAGAGGACCAGCACCCATGTCAGGTGACTCACAACTACCTGTAGCTCCAGATGCCTCTGGCCTCCTTAAACACCTGCAGCCATGTGTATATCCCCCTGACACACGTATACATACACATAATTAAAAAGTAAGTAAATAAATAAAAAAGATCAAGCTAGAGAGCAGTGTGCAATTGGGTGGTGGTGGCACATGCCTTTAACTCCAGCACTCAGGAGACAGAGGCAGGTGTATCCTCTGAGTTTGAGGCCAGCCTGGTCTACAGAGTGAGTTCTAGGATGGCCAGGGCTACACAGAGAAACCCTGTCTTTCAAAAAACCAAAAACCAAAAACCAAAAAAAAAAAAAAAAAAAAAAAAAAAAAAAAAAAAAAAAGCAGAAAGAAAAAGAAAAAAAGCAGAATATATACAATGAGCTCATTTTGACTAATTTTATAGATACTCTTTAATTTCTATATATATTTTCACAGGTGTCATCAGAACACGTCACAAAGGAAAGGCACATGCAGAGGTGAACAGTGTCTTCATGTGGTAAGATTTTGGGTGGATTTAGCTTTTGTGTTACATTATTCTGCACTTTCTAGTTTGTTTTTATAATGTGCAAGTTTCACCCTCATGATGGAGGGAGGGCCAGAAGGAAGAGAAGAGCCTTCCTGTACAAATCTTCAAGAACTGCTTTCCCTGGTAAGTCCATTCTCAGTCCTATGACCCATGGGAAAATGCTGGTCAGTTCCTAGCACACAGCATCCTTACAAGAGACCTCACCAATGAGCCATGTCTCTAGCCCTGAGACAGACGAGCACATGTGGAGAACCCTAAAACGAGCTGCTGTTCCAGGATCTCCAGAAGTGAATGAACAGTGTCAAAGTCTGCATTTGCAGAGTCTAATCATTCTAGCTGCCACGTCTACTCTGGCTGGCAGTAACTCTGATTGTCTATTTTTGGACTGAGGAGTGCTTGGCAAGTGTGCATCATTCTGCCTACTCAGCCTTAGTCCCAGAGTAACACTTCTGAACAGAGTGTGACTCATCCCTTCAGTGGTAGAGTCAGGATCACCACTGCTCAAGTCCCAACTCGTCTGTTGTTCTACAGGACCTGGTGCGAGTTACTAAGCTCAATAGTCCTGTTTCCTCTGTACAATGGGGCTGGAAAGCACCTGAGGAGGAGGAGAGGACGCCATCTACCCTGCAGGACTACAGGAAAGACTGAATGAGTTAATATGACATGCTGCAACAACTAGCATGAAGGGACTGGAGAGTAAAAGAGACAGCTTCAAACAA
This sequence comes from Peromyscus leucopus, assembly GCF_004664715.2. Lineage (NCBI taxonomy): Eukaryota > Metazoa > Chordata > Mammalia > Rodentia > Cricetidae > Peromyscus > Peromyscus leucopus. Next base: position 106,977,886 of record NC_051069.1, on the reverse strand, counting down.
AAGCAAAGGTAGAAATAAAAGAATCATCAGGGCGGTGGATGTAGCTTGCCGGTAGAGCATGCATTCTTCTGGTTGGAGGAACTAAGGGCATTTGCTATGGGGCCTGACTTACTTAGCTTTGCCACCGTGTGTATGTGGCTTTGATGAAGTGACACAACCTCTTTCTGCCTGTCCCTTTTCATGAGGTGTGTGTGTGTGTGTGTGTGTGTGTGTGTGTGTGTGTGTGTGTGAAGAACTTAGGCTCCCATAAGGCAGGTACTACTCTCACACATCTGACCTGTCCTTCTTCCTTCCTGCCACAGCCAGATCTTGTTGAGTGTAACACCACAACCAGGCTAAAATGTTCACCTTCTCAAACACAAATTAAAACCCACTTGTTGTAGAATATTATTTTAAGATGTGCTACATTTGTTTGTGCTGTGGAATATTTGTTTAATGATGCAAAGATGTGTTGCATTCTTTTATGTTGTATTTGTTTAACTCTGTGAAGCTGTGTTCCTTTGCCTCTCTAAAACACCTGATGGTCTAATAAAAAATTGAATGGCAAATAGCAAGGTAGGAGAAAGGATAGACGGGCTGGCAGGCAAAGAAAATAAATAGGAGAAATCTGGGAGGAAAAGAAGGAGGAGCAAGAGAAGAGGACATCAGGGGCCAGCCACCCAGCTACAAAACCAACAATGGAGTAAGAAAGAAAAAAAGAGGCTGGACACCTTTAATCCCAGCACTCAGGAGGCAGAGCCAGGCAGATCTCTGTGAGTTCAAGGCCAGCCTGGGCTACAGAGCGAGTTCCAGGAAAGGCACAGAGCTACACAGAGAAACCCTGCCTCGAGAAAAAAAAAAAAAAAAAAAAAAAAAAAAGATATAAAAAAATAGAAAAAGGTAAAAGCCCAGAGGCAAAAAGGTAGACAGATAATTTAAGAAAAGCTGACTAGAAACAAGTCAAGCTAACGCCAGCCATTTATAATTAAGAATAAGCCTCCATGTGTGACTTATTTGGGAGCTGGATGGCAGGCCCCCCAAAAGAGTAAAAAGAGTAAAACAACCAACAAACCTCCCCCAAGAAATGCAAACCACCTCCTCACCCCAACCCCAACCGGTCCAGATGAAGGTTGATTTAAACTATGGTAATACACAGCATGAGATGTGGAGCAATTCCCGGGAAGAACTGCCAGCTGCAGGTGACACTACACGGAACTGCCCTCTGAACCAACAGAATGAGTTAATAATGATCCCTACCATGCACCAACAGAAACATGTAAATATGGTCAACAAAAGACACTCTACAAAATGACCCCAAATCAAATCAGCCTGTTCATAGAATTTCTTTTTAACTGTCTTGTTCACCAGTGAAATATCAGCCAACAATCCTGTTCACCACTGGCATACCACGACGCAATGAAAATTAAAATGGTTTGAAATCATAGCAACAATACAGATAAATCTCATGGAGTATGAAACAAAAGCAGCCAGACATGCTGAGCATGGTGGCTCACACTGTAACTTCAGTTCTCAGGAGGCAGAGGTAGGGCCAGAGCTAGTCTGAAGTCAGCCTTTCATTTTATAACTAATTTTGCTACTGTTACGAATTGTAATGTTTTTAATGATTTATTTTATGTGCACTGGTATTTTGCCCACATGTATGCCTGTGTGAGAGTGTTGGATCCTCTGGAGTTAGTTTATGAATCATAATTTAAATATCTCGTATGCAGGATATCTGATATGTGACCCCTGTAAAAGGGTTGTTTGACCCAAGGGGCTGTGGTCCACAGGTTGAGAATCACTGGTCTAAAGAAATGGCAGAAAGGAGAAGGGAGGAGGTGGGCAGGCGGGAAACCTGACACTTTACATAAAGGTCAAAATAACAAAATTAACTTGCAGTGCTAGCAGCAAGAATGGTGAATACCTCTGAGGAAGAGAGAAGGGACCAGAAGGGAGCCAAAGGCTTTTACTAATTATGTCTGGTTCTAGGGAACTTTTGTTTTTAGTTTTTTAATGTATCCGTTAATTTATTTGTGCATACCAGGAGATAGAGCACATAAGTCAGAGGACCACTTGCAGGAGTCAGTTCCCTCCCTGCACCAGCAGGTCCCAGGGATCAAACTCAGGTCATCAGGTCTAGTGGCGAAGCACCAGGCGAGCACCTTTACCTCTGAGCCACTATGCCCTTACACCAGGTTGAGTGCTGAGTGCAAAGGTGTATTTGTAGGATGAATATGTCACTCTTTTATACAGATATTAAAGCTTGATACTGTTAATTTTCAATTAATAGTGCTCTAATTTAGCTTTTCTAAGACTCAATAAAGTTGATAACAGACACTGTAAGAAAGCCCACAGGCTGGGACTTTTGGTATGACTATCATTCTATTGATAGAACACGTTAGAACAGAGATGCTATTTCCTGAAGGCCAGCCTGTATTCATAAAGTATCAAGAATTCGATAGTCAAACAGAGTGGGAGACAAGAAGTTGAAGGGAGAAGGGTGCCTCTGCAACACACCTCCATCTGTAAATGGGAATAGTGATCGCCCTGCCCTAGCAAAGTTGTTAGGTGGCATTCTTTCCAGGCAGTCACAACAGACGGGCCAACGCTCTGAAAGGACTTACATTTTTAAATAAACTAGTAACAAACCTGAGGAGTGGATGCTTCGCTTCTGTTAACACCATCTGGAGACTTTGTAGCTTGAGTTGATGCATTCTAGGAATAAGAAAGAACATCATAAAAAAGAGAATAGAAAACTAAAGCTTAAAAGCTGTTAAAACACAATAGTAAGACCTAGTAGACATTTCTATCTATTAAGCAAAATTAGTAATTGTTTATTAGAATATTTTCATGCAGGCAAAAGTAGTGTGGTTAAGTATTTTAGAAAAATCACTTTGCTGTAAAACATGAAATTACATAGCAAAGATTAGTGTGTAGCAAATTTATTTCAAGCTAATCACAAACTCCTCCCCTTACATCCCTAATTTTGTCCCCATGACAAAAATCAACTACAGGGAGTCTGTCGGCACAGCTCACTCCAATAGAAAACTATCCCAAAAGAAGTTATGTCACCTGCTCCCTATAGTAAAACCTCATCCAAATTAAAATTATTTGGGCAAAGCTATTAAAAACCAAACTTGGGGGCTGGAGAGATGGCTCAGAGGTTAAGAGCACTGACTGCTCTTCCAGAGGTCCTGAGTTCAATTCCCAGCAACCACACAGTGGCTCATAACCATCTGTAATGATATCTGGTGCTCTCTTCTGGCCTGCAGTCATACATGCTGTATACATAATAAATAAATAAATAAATCTTAAAAACCAAACTTGTAATAAGAAATTGAAATGCCTCATTCATTCTAATCCAGCAATTTAAATGAAACCAATGTAAACATTTGCAGAAAAAAAATGTTCTACTGAACCCTTCTTCCACATTTACTGGCTGTTTGTTTTCTTCTGTTGATGAGCTCAGTGCTCCCAGGACCAGTCATTGGTTACCTCATCACACGGACTGCAGAGATAGATTCAGAACTCTGTGCAGCACGCACAGCACACTGCCTCTGTGACCACCACCACTACAGAAGTGGCTCATGAGAAAGCACTTCCTTGCTCTACACAACAGCGCTGCACCCCACAGAGCAGTGGTCACTGTCCCAGGGGTCTGGCAACTACATGCTACCCTTCCTGCCTTTACAGCTAACCCAAGGAAGGATCAAAGGGGAAATAGGTGACTTGGCAAAGTATTCTCAAGGTAACTAGGTATTTAACAACAACAAAGTAATCTTTCGGTATTATAAATTTATTGTGTCATATAATTTAACCTTATTTTTCAGGAAGGAAAGCAAAGTATTTACAAATGGAGGGTTTCTTTGGCATTGTTGTTTTATGAAATGGGGTGTCACTAAGTTGCCCAGGCTAGTCTTAAAGTCCTAGGTTCAGAGGATCCTCTCCTACCTCAGTTTTTCAAGTCCTGGGTTACAAATGTGTACCACCACCCTAGCTTTAGGATTTAATTTGCTAAAAATATTTAAAGTGGGGGAATGAGTGTATGTGGAGGTTGGAAACAATGTGGCCATGGAAGTATGAAAATGGTGATAACAGATGGCAAAGGATGGATATGAGCTATTCATTGTTGATTATAGCTATGTGGTGAGAGGGAATAGTCACATTATTACTATTTATAATTTATAATAGGCTTCAATTTTTCCTTAGTTAAACTTTCAAGTACCTTCTCTTCCCTCTGAAATAAGTTCTTAATTTTTACCAGTCTAAAAGATTTCTTTATAGTTACATAGGAAAAAATGTTGGGAGAACATAGGGTTAACCTACCTTCCTGATCACCACCATTTCAATGACAAAGTAATACTACATGGGACATGTTATTTACATAATATCATAGTAATATACTGTAAGGTCAAAAATACCTTTAAATTATGAAGGAAGGCCTCAAAGGGCTCCATACACTAGGTCAGGACAAAGAGTGGCGGCAAGGTCCCATGACCTAACACACAAGTGTGGTCCCCATGAGAAAGCCGCTCCACAGCTATTTAAACATCACCAATCATGCTCACAGCACAGAATACTTCAAACAATTCTTAAAGCTTTCTTTTCTTTGGACTCTTTGTTCGTTTGAGACAGGGTATCACGTAGTCTAAAGTCTTAAATTCACTAAGTTGCTGAGGCTGGCTTTGAACTCCTGGTCTTCCCTCCTTCACTTCCTGAATGCTGAGATTACAGGCATGCATAAGCACGACCAGCCTTGAAAATAGTTTTAAATGTAAATACTGGGTTATACAGCCAACTAAGTACAGTACAGCTAGGGGCACCCTGGCCTGACAGACCGTGTGACTAAACCAGCGCTCTCGAGAAGCAAAGCTTGAGGTTTCGCCACTGTCTGTAGAGTCCTCCTCCTTTCCGCCTTGTTCTGTTTTCAACTTTTGCAGTCCCTGCATTGGGACACCCCATCTGGCTTCCCTGCAGACCCAACACATCTATCTGATGCTTGTTTTCTTCTCCAACACTGGACTCTTTTGTGCATACATGCACATCGACATCCTTGTCTCCACATTAACCTATCAGCCCTCGGGGGCAGGGCACACCAATATTCCCATCCTAACAGTAAGCACTCAATGAAGGCTTGTTGAATCCTTGCCTAGACACCTCCTTCACATAGAAGTGGAGGGGTTCACTCAACATACACTGATGATCAGAGTCACCAATACTTCCTTCCACTGGGGCAATTTTTAGACAAAAGGAAAACCCATTCAGCTGATTTTCCTACATACACCTTCTCTTCTCTGCCAAATTTGTTTTCAAATATATTCTTTTCATTTTTTTCTACAATCTTCTCTAATTATATCTGTTTCAATCTTTCTATAACTATTTTTTGACCGCTGAGCACTAAGGATACAGTTGTTTTTAAGAGTAAAGAGAGAAGTATGTTTTCAAAACTAAATTAAGCCCTGGCAGGGTACCACATGCTTTTAACCCCAGCAACTGGAAAGCAGGCAGGTCTCTGTGAGTTTGAGGCCAGCATGGTCTACATAGTAAGTTCCAGGACAGCCAGAGCTAGTAATAGAGAAACCCTGCCTCCCCCCAGTAAATAAATAAAAACCTTTAAGAAAAAAAAAAAAAAAAACTAAAATAGGGAAAACTCAGCACTTAGTGAACTTGTATTCATCCCCACTAAATTTGTGTTATGATACCAAATAACGATTCTAATTTCCCTTTGTCTTATGGAGAAATGTAATCACGAGCATATAAAATGTATATATGATTAGGTTTTTTAGTCTACTTAAGTTTATTTCTAAATAATTTAAAGCACTCACTTTTACTTTATAGCATTTTTGACAACAGAATAGGAATTGAAAAGAAATTATTTTATATACTGTATTCATGAAAGTTATGCCTTTTAAGTTTCTATTACTCCTATATGCAAAATACAGCATGTCTTTTTTTTTTTTTTCTTAAGTAAACTGGTAAATCTAGGTAGCTGGGACTCCCGACTCAGCCCCAAATATCTTTATAAACAGTAAATGTTCCTTGTAGCCACAAAGAGAAAGCAGCTTTCCAAATATCCCTTGACATCCTGTCTCCACCCTGAGCTGTTTTCTTCCCTAGACTCAAGTTTGAAGTAGAACTGAAGACCACTGATGACCATGTGCACACCAAGCCTTCACTGGTACCTGGTTTAAGAACAAATATTCTGTTTTTACCATTAGCTACCAAGCTAAACCAATTCTCAACATTTAGAAAAACTGCAAACCCAGTTCAGCCATCCTCCAAGGGAACATCAAAAGCTATCCTTAGTAAGTAAACACTGATATATTTTAATTTATTAAATTATCAGTTTACCAGATACTCCAAATAGAAAAATGTCTACTTTCCCAAAAATAAATCATATATAGTTAAAATTAAGTGAATTCATTCTTTTTTTTAAAGTGAGACAACTGTTTCCTTTCATACTTAAAAACTAATAATTACAAAACACAACTTCTTAACTGCAGTTTCAAAATAAAGACATGAACATGCTATAATAGAATCCACCTACCTATCCAGTGTTGTTATTGATTTACACAACGCATTATTTTCCTTAAAAAGCCAGTTGCATCTCCAACACTCTTGGCTTCCTCCTAATAGTAAAACAGATTTCTAACCACGCATACTGGCTTTTTCGGTATAAGCAAACATTTTCAAGGGGTAACACTTAAGCGCTAGTTCCAGCAAGTGAAGGTTGCCTTTGCTACATTAGTGGGAAGGGGGAATATTACTGGGATGCTAGCAGAGTTACCAAGAAGCAGCTAGCTACCACCCTCAGCGACTTGTTCTCTAAGGTTTTAGGGCAGGGTTAGCAACACGGACACTGAAGATGCTCTGGGGGAAGGTAAGTGATAAACCGCATGAGATTTGCTGCTACAACTACCCAGAGATTTGCTTCCCCACAAGGGAAGGCAGAAAGCGGTGGAAGGACTCACCACACTGTCAATCTGTGTTTTAGGCTGTTTGGAGGAATCCAAAGCAAAGATAGTATACTCAGAGAGAAAGGCAGGTTCTGCTACCATCCCGGCTAGTACCTGTCTCAGTTGGTGTAATAAGCAGAGGCACAAAAACAAACAAATGATGAACACAAATCATGGCATGTTCCAAAGTGACCACACAGCACAACACTACAGCATCACAGTACTACAGCCACCGTCATAATGATCGCCCCCTCTTCCAAAAAGGAAACAGCAAGTTGCTGGGAAAGATCAGGAATGGGATGAACTAGTGAGTTTAGGATTTTTAAGGGCAACTTGGACACCACTTGCTAACTGGCATACAGATGTCTGCAGCAGGCATCTTGGCACCCAGTGCCAAATCTGGCAACTGGATATAAAGGTCCATTCCAATATAAAAAAATGCACAAAAGTGCCACGTATCAGTGACAAGCAAAGAAGACTCTGAAGATCTACAAAAAATAATACCCAGAGCTAACAAGACTGCATACTTAAATTTTCCTAGGAGGCTACATCTTTTTTTTTTTTTTTTTTTGGTTTTTCGAGACAGGGTTTCTCTGTGTAGCTTTGCGCCTTTCCTGGAACTCACTTGGTAGCCCAGGCTGGCCTCGAACTCACAGAGATCCGCCTGCCTCTGCCTCCCGAGTGCTGGGATTAAAGGCGTGCGCCACCACCGCCCGGCTAAGGAGGCTACATCTTAAACATGACATGAACACTTCTTACCGGACATCATCATCATCCTCAGCAGCAGCAACAGCAAAATCCTGACAGGAGAAACTTCAGGAGGTGATGGTCTAGGGTACAGCTATAGCCCCAACATGCCAGCTTTACAGATATAGAATCATCCTCAACTCACTGACTTATATATACCAACTATAGAGAACACTCATGTCAATCATCTCTCAGTCAAGGGGCTTGAAGATAAATGTAAACAACACAACTTTGGCATAACTTTTATAAATACTAAGGTGATTTCTTTAGATACTTAAAAAGACAGTACCAAAGTATACATGAATAATAAAACACAAAAAATACCTTTGTTAATACTTATATGCAAAATTACTTTTATCAAAAGTATATATACATAAGAGCCAGGCGACGGTGGCACACACCTTTAATCCCAGAACTCAGGTGACAGAGGCAAGAGGATCTGAGTTTGAGGCCAGCCTGGTCTACAGAAGCAAGTACCAGGACAGCCTGGGATATGCATAGAAACCCTGTCTTAACCAGCTCCATAGCTACATACATAAGGAACATCTGAAATAAACAAAATCTATAACACTGGTTCTTTCTCCTCCCCCCCCCCCAGACTGGGTTTCTCTGTGTAGTTTTGGTACCTGTCCTGGATCTCGCTCTGTAGACCAGGCTGGTCTTGAACTCACAGGAATCCACCTGGCTCTGCCTCCCAAGTGCTAGGATTAAAGGTGTGCGCCACCACTGCCTGGCCAACACTAGTTCTTCTGATATATATTCTTTTCTGCTTTATTTTTCTTCCAGAAGCTATTATACCAGTACACAAACTCCTGAATTAGGTGTATATTTTTATTGAAAATGATTCATTCTGCATGTATAAGTTAACATCCGTTGTCTTTCTTGATTGCTTTCCACTTGACCTATTGAAGCAGGGTCTCTCTCTGAGCTTGGAGCTTGCCAGTTCCAGCTAGTCTACAGCTAGCCAGCTGGCCACAGGGGTCCCACCCCTGTCTGCCAAGGGCTACGATTACAGGCTGCCACCACACTTGCCTGGCTTTTGTGTAGGTTCTGGGGATCTACACTACAGTCCTCACACTTGTACAGCAAGTGTTGTCCCACTGAGCTACCTCCCCAGACCCCTCATGAGACTGCATGCCTATTCGTGAGTGAAACTGCAGATTACTAAGACATATGCAAGCACACAAGATCAGTACTTGTAAGACAGGAGAGATTTGAATAGGAGCTCTGTGGGTGTCACAGATTTCTCAATGGTAAAAAAAAAATGCTTTTGGGGATACAATGGTACAATTATACAGAATGTTGCTATTTGGAGAGAGGGTATACAAGCTGCCCCCTATTTTCTATAATCTGCATATATAATTATTACAAAATGAAAATGCTAAAAAAAATCAAGTTAAATATTGATGGCAGTTGTTTTAAGAAAAATTATATAATAAAGTATAATACTCCATGGTATATAATACACTAAATAATGTAGCACATAATATACAATAAATCATATATCCTATAAAGGACATGTCTGAAAATAAGTATGTACAAAAGTTTAAAAACATACGCTTTCCCCTCAGGACTTTAGGGCTACAGACACAGACAAAAGTGCTCACTAATTTGTGGTGGTATTCTAATTGTACTGAAATGTGATTTTGATTGTATGTTAATAAATAAAGTTGCCTGGAGGTCAGAGCTATTAGAGCCATAGACAGAGTGTGGCGGTGGTGGCACACGCCTTTAATCCCATAGATCTCTGTGTGTTCAGGGATACAGCCAGCATTGGAGACATATGCCTTTAAGACCTAGGGGGCTGTACATTCAGACAGTGACGAGGCAGTCACGTGTTTGGGTTTACAACCAATGAGAAGGCAGAACAACATACTATAAAAAAAAATGAATAGACAGGATATAGCTCTCTTTCGGGAAGCTGGGACACCGCAGGCGGAAGGGTGAGATCTTAGCTCTGAGCTCTGACCTCTCGGCTTTCTCTTTTACATTGTTTCTGTGTTTCTTATTTAATAAGACGGTTGGTTACATCTACACTAATTCTTTACCCAGCACTATACTAGAGACATCCTAATGACAGACAGACACAATGTTGCTTTATTTGGTTTGGTTGGCGTTTGAAAACAGGGCCTCATATACTTCAGGCTGGCCTCCAGATTATTATGTAGCAAGGATGACTTTGAACACTGACTCTCCTGACTCTTGTTCCCCCTAACTGGATTAGTTAGGTGTCACTACACCAGACTAAGACAAAATAAAACTGGATTAAATTAAACAAGTTTTTAGAACAATGCATGTGCACATTGGTGTATGTATGCACATAAGCATGTGGGTAAATGTGAAGGCCAGAAATTCATGTTGAGTGTCTTCCTTTATTGCTCTCAACCTTCTTTTCTTTTTTTAAAGACTTATTTATTTTTATGTGCATTGGTGTTTTGTCTGCATGTATGTCTGTGCAAGGGTGCCAGATCCTCTGCAACTGGAATTACAGACAGTTGTGAACTGCCATGTGAGTGCTGGGAATTGAACCCAGGTCCTCTGGAAGAACAGCCAGTGCTCTTAACTGTTGAGATATCTGTCCAGCCTCGTCAATCTTACTTTCTTGAGACTGGGTCTCTCACTGAAACTGAAACTTACCAATCTTGCCAAGACTGGCCAACCAGCGAGCTCCAGGGATCCTCCAGCCTCTGCTTCCTCAGCTCTAGGATTATATGTGTGTGCCATCACACCTGGCTTTTTACATGGGTTCTAGGGATCCAAATTGAGTCGTCATGCTTGTACAGCAAGCCATCTCTCAAACCCAAGATTTTTTTTTTAAGCTCTTTTTGTCATATTGGTGACTAGCACTTCTAGGACAGAATCCAAGAACTTTCTATACTAAATTCTAAATGTTATTATCAGATATATATATATATATATATATATATATATATATATGTATGTATATATGTATATATATATAAAAGCTTTGAATAAATGTGTATATATATAAAAGATATATATATATATAACATATATATATATATATATATAAAAGCTTTGAATAAATGTTAACTTGAAGTTGAAAGCTACACAGATTCACTTCTCTTAGGCTTCCAAAGTCAATTTTTTAAAAACAAAAACACTGTTACCCATGCAAGTTAAAAAAAAAAAATGCAAGTTTAAAAGGGAGTATATGTGGAGTTTCAAGAGAGCACCACCCAAGTTTGATGCCCATCATAGAGAAACGGTGACCAGCATTCCAAAAGGTGGTCACACAGAAATGAACAGTATGGAGCCAAGCCTTCCCCTCACCAAAGCAAAACAACTAAGATCAGTTTCACACACACATACCCCACCCTTCACCCCACTCCCCAGAACCTCAGAAGCCCTTCTCCTGTCCTTATCTGCTTCTTTATGTCTGTGGGTCTCAGCACCCCAGCTCCTGGCTACCCAGGCAGCTCAGCGGTAGAAACTGCACAGCAGGTACAAGGCCATTGGTCCAACACCAAACAGAAAGCAAACAGCTCTTCTCCAGCACTCAAGATTCCAGCCAGACAATGTCTCAAACTCTGTTCAAATTTTAATCTACAACAGCTAAAAACAGTGTGGTCTGTGTGGTCCCCAGTGGTGTCATCACGGTACAACACTGAGTGGAATTATGTGCCCTGGCATTCATGTCAACCTGAAGCCTCTGGAGGATCTCAGAGGATCCTGACCTACCCTGCAAATCTCACGCATGCCATCTCTCCACAACTGTGTCTGTCTATGGTGGGGTAGTCAGTATTTTTTCTGAATTCACTTATTTTCCTTAGTCTTATTATAATTGACACATTTCCATCTTTTTTTTTCCTTCTCCAGAATTTCTAATTAGTTCTTTTTCATATCTACCTAAACTAGTCTTGTTTGGACTAAGTTTTTCTCACAATACTCTGTTGATTTTAAGAAATTATTTCTTCACTTGTCTTACTGTAGACCACTCTACTGTTTGAAACTCATCTTTTATAAACTCATACCTTCGTGTCTAGTTTTGCTGGCTGACTTCTTGTTTTAGAATTTCTTTACAGCAGTGGTTCTCAACCTGTGGATCATGACCTCTTTGAGGGTTTGAACAACCCTTTCACAGGGGTCACCTAAGACCATCAGAAAACACAGACATTTACATTATGATTCATAACAGTAGCAAAGTTACAGTTATGAAGTTGCAAACAAATAATGTTCTGGTTGGGGGTCAGCGCAGCATGAGGAACTGTACTGAAGGGTCGAAGCACTAGGAAGGTTGAGAGCCGCTGCTCTACAGGATCATTTTGAAAAAGGTATTGTCTTTCATTCCTCCTGTGACCGTCCCTTCTCATCCAGTTCATCTGATTCCCAAGGCTCCACCAGCTTAGGTCAGAATCTATGGCAAGAACCACGGCAAGCTGAGCCACTAAGCCCAACAGAGGTGTGACTTAGTTCTTGATCATGAGGCTGCTCCCCAGGGACAGAAGCTTCCCCTAACAAACCACAGAACCCTGGCAGCGGCAGCCAAGTCCTGCAGCCAGGAGAGCCATCTCAGCTCCACTGCCGTTCACAACCCACTCTAACTCACCGACACAGAGCACCTCAGCTCTGCTCAATCTATCCACACAGAGACTTAAGTAAATGCCTACACTAAAGCATGCACCCCGTTCACCTCACTGCTGTGTGCATGTGGTGCCAGCTTAATACCATCCCTGGAGGACTGACAGAACAGTACCATGGGGGTTTTCATTCTTATACAGCTGCAGTTGAAAACAGCTGCCTTTGGCCTCAACTCCAAGCCTCTCAGAAATGGTTTCAGTCCACCTTGGCCTAGAGATGTTTACCATGTTTGTGAACTCAGGTACACCCTCAACAAGAGGAAATGTTCATTCTATGTCTGTGACTCCAGCACAGAAAGGGTGCATAGGGCAATCAGACCACAAGTCCTCCAGGTGAAGGCTCAGCACAGCTGGCTGTGTGCACAGCCCGCTTCAACAGCCTGCAGCTTTTTTAAAAAATTTATTTATTTATTATGCATAGTGTTCTGCCTGTATGTATCTCTGCAGGCCAGAAGAGGGCACCAGATCTCATTACAGATGGTTGTGAGCCACCACGTGGGTACTGGGAATTGAACTCAGAACCTTTGGAAGAGCAGCCAGTGCTCTTAACCACTGAAACATCTCTCCAGGCCCCAGCCTGCAGCTTTTTAAAGGGCATCTCTGAAATTCCTTGTGATACCATTGCTAATTCCAAGTAACTGTTTAATTTCTTTTGATTCAGTCTTTTTTCCTGTTTTCACAAATCTGATTGTCATCCCTCATACAGAGGAGTGGAGGAGCCGTGCTAAGGAGCTGAGAGCCTCAACGGCTGGCATGCTCTTACCTCACTTAGATCACAATGTCCACACGGCCAGCTAGAGGCACTGTACTCTTCCTCACAGCACTGTGCACCTCAGCGAGCACCGTGACGACACAACTGCCTGCCGCAGAGACTGGCGCAGTGTGAGCGAGGGAGTCAGGTGCTGAAGTTCACGGCCAAGGCTAAGGTAAGGGTCCACCACGTCTATGTGGCCACCTCATTTCATAAAGAACTAAAGGCAAGCTTCTGTAACTCTCCTAGCCCAACACAAACACCGCAGACGTAAAAGGATGGAGAATGAAGGTACAATATAGACCTTAAGAGGTTTCACTCCAAGTACCTAAGACATGAGGAAAAACAAGACTGCAAACATCAACTTGCCACTCCAGTTCTGTCTTTGCTTCTCCCGACCCCCACCCTCCCTTGAGTCAGGGTTTCTTCTCCATATAACAGTCCTGGCCGTCCTGGAACTCACTCTGTAGCCCAGGCTGGCCTTGAACTCACAGAGATCTGCCTGCCTCTGCCTCCTGAGTGCTGGGATTAAAGGTGCCACTCCAATTCTGAAAATGCCCATCACTAAACTAGAAAGTGTAAGCAAAAAGTAATTTTTCAAAAGATCAACAAACCTTTAGCTGAGGTAGAAGAAAAAACAATGAAACCTTACTGTTAACATCAGATGAAATGGAATTTTCATTTAGATGAAATTTCAATTTAGATGAAATGGAAACAACTTTTTAAAATTTATAGGGAGAAACAAAAAAACTGAATGAATCTAAATAGAGCTATAGAGATTAAATTAGTAATAAAAACACTTTAACACATTTTTTTAAATGGGGAGATAAAGGGAGTTATAACAGCCCAAGACCAGATCAAATTCTTCACAAACTCTTCCAAAAAATACACAAAAGGAGAATACGAATTTGTTCTATGAGGTCAATAAGGCCTGGTAACAAAATCAGAACTCACAAAACAATAAGGGAAACTGCTGATGGACATCCCTTATGAACACGTGAGAATCTTCAAGACAATGAAACTAATGAAAGCAAAACCAATCACACCACAGAAAACAGTATGCCATGATCAAATGAGATTCCTGCAGGAAGCGAAGTAAATTTAATTATCAATAGCAGTTAGTACAAGTGTCACAGTCTGCAGAAATACATTAAAACCATGGGTCGACTTCAATACACACTGAAGGACTTCGTGGGCCCACAGAGGAGTGACACTAGGCTGCTTTAGTCTTTGGGGACAAGACAGCTCACTGAACAAGATACTTGCCACCAGGCCTGATGACCTGAGTTCAATCCCCTGGACCCATGTGGTAAAAGGAGAGATAGACTCCCCCGAGTTGTCCTCTGACTTCCACATGCACACTGTGATGCACATACCTACACACATACATCCACAAAATAGATAAAGTAATAAACTTTTTACTGTTAAATCTTAGCAATCTGGATGCTAGCTGTGGGTAATTTAATCCACCTCCTTTATCATGTGAGCAAGTTCCCTTCCACTCCTACTTTGTTCTTATCATGAACCAGAGTTGGATTTTCTAAATACCTCCTCTGTGTGTTAATTCACTTTGAGGCTTCTTAAAATTACTATTCACAGAAATGCAATGTATGCTTGTAAATCAATCTTATCTGCATTTATTTGCTAGACTCATTTGTTCTAATATTTTTTTTTACTGAACTTGCAATTTTCTATATATAAGTCCTCTGCAGACTGACATGATTTTACACCCCCTTTAGCTTGTGCCTTTTGTTGCAGGTCCTGCCCAGCACCCACAGATACAATGTCACACACTTGCCTCTCCTGTTCTTAGAGGGAATGTGTTCAAGTTCATTCATTTTAGTTTGTTTTCGAGGAGGGGTCTTTCTTTGATGCCCTGGATGGTCTCAGAAATCCTGGGCTCAAACGGTATAGTAGCTGTCTTTAGTTGATTTTGTATTCCCTTATCTGGTTTGCTTCCAAGTTGTTGCTAAAAAACAATTTCTTCTCTCATTTCAGAGTGATACTGGGCATTGTGCCCTTAAGAGAAAGCAGCTCACAAGACAATTTCTATGTTAAACTAGAAGAGACAACCATCCCAACAAATAAGCAAAGTGCAATTTCCACACATGATGCACTTACATACATGCAAGCAAACACTCGTATACATAAAGTAAAAATAAGTAAGTATTTTAGGGGTGGGTGGGTAGAGACATGGCTCAGAGGCTAAGAGCATTGGCTGCTCTTCCAGGGGATACAAGTTCAATCCCTGGCACCCACACGATGGCTCACAATCATCTGTAACTTCAGTTCTGGAGATCTGATGCCTTCTTCTGGCTTCCGTGGGTACCAGGCATACATGTAGCACACAGACACAAACCATAAATGTAAAATAAAATAATTGTTAAAAAGAACAGGACACCTCTTAGGCTGGATAAGTGGCTCAGTGGTTAAGAGTACCTGTCACTCTTCTAAAGAATCTGGATTTAGTTCCCAACACCCACAACTGCCTGTTACTATAGATGCAGCAGATCCATCACCCTCTGGTAGTGCCCCTAGGGAATCAGAACCCCTAGAGTGTTAAAGGAAATATGCATGCCCATGTGGTTGCTTGGAAATGAACCTGAGTCCCATATAAGAGCAGCAAATGCTCAACTGAGCAATTTCTTCAGTCCCCTTAACAACTTCCTATATTTATGTTATACTTCACAGAAAAAAAGGAACAAAAACAATTTTTATGCCAGTTGCTAGTTACATGGAATTGGTAGTTACTTTTCAGTTTCTAACCACCAGCTTGAAAATATAGGGCTTTTCCCCATATTTAAACAAAACATTACTGAATTATTCTAATAGCTCCAAATATTAAATAAACATACTTATCTTCTTAAATTATTTTGCTCTAAGAAACAGTTTACAAGAATTAGCTGCTACTTGTATTTTAAAAAGAAAAAGATCAGTTGAGTTATTAATAAATTCAGTACCCTGAAATTAAATAAGTGACTTGTCAAAATCGTTTCCCATATTGTCATCAGCAGCAGCACTACAGCTGAACTCCCTAAAGGAAGTACATCAGAAGGCCACACTAACCTCTCTGTTGGGTGTCCCGTCATCAAGCTGGTCTGTAAATGAAGATGTCCTGCTTCTAATCCTTGTTGGTGTTGAAGAGCTGGAGGAAGCCTACATTTAGAAATTATTGTACAAATTAGAAGACAGCACTGACTAGTACATTATTCTCTGAGCGGTTCTTTTCTGTGGTGATAGTGTCGTTCCCCCCCCCCGCAATATATTGTGCACCTTAATAAACTTATCTGGGGTCAGAGAACAGAACAGCCGCTAGAGAGGCATAGAGGCCAGAAAATGGTGGCACACACACCTTTAATCCTAGCATTCTGGAGGCAGAGATCCATCTGGATCTCTGTGAGTTCAAAGCCACACTGGAAACAACCAGGCATGGTGACACACGCCTTTAATCTTAGGAAGTGATAGCAGGAAGCAGAAAGGTATATAAGGTGTGAAAACCAGAAACTAGAGTCTGGTTAAACTTTTAGGCTTTTAGCAGCAGTTCAGCTGAGACCCATTCTGGATGAGGACTCAGAGGCATCCAGTTTGAGGAAACAGGATCAGCTGAGAAGTTGGCGAGATGAGGTTAGCTGTGACCTGTTCTGTCTCTCTGATCTTCCAGCTTTAACCCAATACCTGGCCCTGGGTTTATTTTTATTAATAAGAACTTCTAACAATTCATGCTACACTTCTCTCTCTCCCCGCCCCCCCCCCTCTCTCTCTCCAAGACTGGGTTTCTCTGCACAGTTTTGGTGCCTGTCCTGGATCTCACTCTGTAGACCAGGCTGGCCTCAAACTCTCAGAGATCCGCCTGGCTCTGCCTCTCCAGAGCTGGGATTAAATGTGTGCTGTGCCACCGCTGCTGCAGTTCTTTTCTTACTTCATGTCCAGGAACCCAAAGAAAGGAAAGGGACATAAAAAAACAAACAAAGAAACAGGAAAAAATAATTACAGTAGATCAACTACAAGACTTAGCCACCCACTAGATCCTGACCTGACAGTCAATTTTAGCAAAATATAAGTAAGATAAGGCTGTGATTATATTTAGGATGATAATACTAGAGGTAACTGAGGTCAAGTGAAGTACATGAAAATTCTGCTCTCTTTGCCACTTTTCTGTAAAACGAAACAAAATGGATTCAAAAATTTTAAGTTCATTAAAAACCAAAGCAAAAAGGTTGAGCCAGGTGGTGGTGGTACATGCCTTTAATCCCAGCACTCGGGAGGCAGAGGCAGGTGGATCTCTGTGAGTTTGAGGCCAGCCTGGTCTACAGATCAAAGTGCTAGAGCAGCCAAGGATACAGAGAAACTGTCTTGAAAAACCAAAACTAAACAAACAAAAAGGTTGCCAATTTCAACTCTGAAGTCCTTAAAACATTCAATACTATGAAATTTACAGGCCAATAGCATGTTCCCCTCTTTAGTCAAAAGACTTCTTTGAATCTCCATGTACAGCCCAGCTGGACACTGAAATGCTAAGAACAGCTGGATTACTTGACTCCTCACTAGAGAACCAAGAGCACAAATACTAAACCTGGTGTCTGAAGTCTACTCTAATGTGAGCTAAAAACAGCCCGGAGAGCATAAAACCAAAATATTAAGCCTCCTCTGTACTGTGACAAAATCCTCTGAACTCCCCTGCACGTTTGCTTCCTTACTCACATATCTACGCAGCTTCACAGAGAAAACACTGAATAAATACCTGTCACCCACATGAGAGAACAAGTGGACAGATGGAACTCTAATCTAGGTGTGAGCACACTGCTATGGCCAGGGTAGAGAGGTCATGAGCGGAGTCCTATACATACATGTTCACATAAACACTACACACACAGGGCAGATGTTCAGTAAACAGTGTGGAAACAATTGGCCATCCACTCCAGGAAAGATACAAACGTTAGCCTCTGAAGAGAAATGATGTCTAGGTCAAGAGCAGAGCGCAGAATGAGTTTAAGTGGCAGGGACACATCTGTATAGCTAAGCTCAATAACTTTCTTCAATAAACAGATCTTATAAGGCCCTAAGTTAAATCTTAAAAACTTACTTATCTTCAACCGCAAACTTGAGATCTGCCAATCAGACACACCCACGTGAGACTGAGTCACAGGTAAGAAAATAGAAATGCGAAGTTAAAGGTCACCCTTTGGTAAGCATAGGCACAGATCTGGAAACAGCCAAGGGAGCGCAGTGCAGTGGGAGGTGCCCTGCTGGTGCCATTAAGCGTCCAGGATGCAGAAATCAGTCTACAGACCCTCTAGAAACTGTCAGGTTCCAAACATTCTTTAACAAACTCTTTTCTTCTTGCCCAGACTGAATTCTGTTACAATTCCAACACACACTCCTTTTAAAAATGATCTTAAAATCAGCACATGATCCACTAAAACCAGCTATGTGCAAGTCACCTTAAGGGATAAGATATCCTCTACCATCCAAGACAAAACGAGATGAACGGACTAGGCCTTAAAAGTTTAACCAGACAAATAGGTGAATGTGACATAAACCTTTATCAATGGCTCTAACACCTAGAATACACATAACTAAAAGTCCATGCCATGTTTTGGAAGTGTGGGGAGGGGGCACTAAACCCTGTTTACTCCACAGACAGCTTCCATCAAAGCTGAGGGAACTGAACCCTGGGCAAAGCACTTGCTGTACAAAGATGAAGTCCGAGTTTCTGGATGTCTGGCACCAATGTAAAATGTGGGCACAGCAGTACACATCTTAGCCCTTCTTACACCTAGAGCCAGTTTCCACACTAAGCCTCAAAGGCTGAGATACTAGAAGCTGCCACTAGAAGGGAAGAGCTCCCTTTGGGATAGAGGTAATGAAATGTTAGAAAAACCAACTAGAAACTACTGACTAGAGGAAATTCCCTGCTGTGATTCCATAATGTCTAAGAAATCTCTGGGTTATTAATTCAGCTCTCCAAATACCCAGATGCCAGGAAAGGACACCCTACATAGAGACTTTTACTCACTTGAAAAACTACCTCAATGTGAATTTTAAAACCGCCCTTACATCTCAGCCTCCTGTGGGCCTGATCAGAAGGACTCATCAACTGTGGATAAATGTAAAACAAAGTGACTTCAAGTTTTGAAAGTATATAAAGATGAATAGTGAGCTCTAAAACACCCTGTGACCAGAATAGTAAAATAGCACCTGGCAACATCCAACCTAAGGGCTGACTGATCTTCTATGGAGCTACAAGAGAAGAATCATGAGGGAAACATTGGTCTCCTGGGGCATGATCTTTAATGGGCTCTCACAATAAAAGACAGGTATGAATTTAAAGGGCTCAGTGGTAGAGCACTTGCCTAACATGGGAAAGGCCCTAAATTCCGTGTGTGTGTGTGTGTGCGCGCGCGCGCGCGCGCATGCGCGCGCGCACTATTTGCTAAGAAAAACCGGTGGTACTATCTAGGCTCACATTCATAATTCATTGCCTGCCAAGTTCTTACTAGCTGACTAGAGGCTTCAACTTCAGTATAAAGAAAAACCAGTCTAGCCAGGTGGTGGTGGCGCACACCTTTATCCCAGCACTTGGGAAGCAGAGGCAGGTGGAGCTCTGTGAGTTTGAGGCCAGCCTGGTCTACAGAGGAGAAAGGAGAAGAAAGGAAGAGAAGGGAGGGGAAGGGAGGGGGAAAGAGGGGGAAGGAGGGGAAAGGAGGAGAAGAAGAACCAGTCTAGCACTGTGGTAGGTCCCACATGACCCTTGCCCTGTGAATGACATATTATGCTCACAACTGTATTACCATAGATGGAAAGGGGGATTCTGAAAGCATGATTTTAGCTGAAAATGAGTTTACTCTAAATTAAAATCAACAACAAAAAACAACTACCCAGATAAATTTAACCTAGCTACATAAATCCTTCAAATCTGGATCTAGAGGACAGAGACCGAAGCTAAAATGAGTACTTTTGCTATGCTGAATAAAAGCAAAATGCCTACAGGGCACATGGCAAGTGTTGGCAGTCTCCAGGAAAGAGACCTCTTCAACAGCCCACAGAGACCAAGACCTACAAGCACTGACTGAACTCTAGGTAAGAAGCCAACCTGGACAACACCTTGACAGCATAAAACAGAGACCCAGTTCTGCCATCCCAGACTGCTGACCTACAGAACCGTGGCGTCTCCAGGCTGAGAAGCACCACCACTGGGTGAAGACCAACAGTAACTTGGGGAATGATCTGCTTTAGGCCCTGTCTCTACTCCTTGGCTTTTCATCACCCACCAGAGGCTCCTTGGGTGCTGCCCTAACCCTCCTTGAAAATATTTTTCTACATGCACGCCGCCATGATACTGGAAATGCCTGTCTATTGGCTATACAGGGACTACATGTGCTCGTCACGGCAAATGTCACACCCAGCACAGCACCTTGTAGGCCTTGTTCAGCAAAAACATCCTTGACAACAACAAATGTCTTACATTTTGTCTCTTTGGGTCCTCACATCAATCTGAAAGGTACAAAGGGCACATGATATTGTATCCAATCTCCTGGTAAGATTAGATAGATACTCAGCATGCTTACATGGCTTACCCAAGTTAGACCTCCAAGAACTAGGTTAGCACACAGGCCGTCTAACTCTCTTGTCTGCCTCATCAGTTCTCTTCAGATAACTAGTTCTCGAATTTCTTTGGGACTCACAGCAAAAATAATAATGCCATCATACTTCTACCCACTTCAGAGACACCCCCAAAACAAAAGTTCCACAGAACTTTTAATTAGCGCAGGGTATAGCAGCTAAGCCTCAAACCCACGTCTTCACCATCTAGCCAATCACCCCACTGCTGAGTGCACACCCAGTCTTTACAAGCATGTAAACTTTATATCATGAGATGCATTTTCTTTTGGTTGTTCTCGAATCATATACATATACAATGAAACATGATTATACTCACCATCCATTCCCTCCTCCAACCTCCCCCCCACACCCTCTAAACTGAACTAGTGCTGCCCATCTGTGGATGGATATGAGGCATCTCAGAGCATGAGAACCCAGCAGTAAGAACCCCACTGACCTGTAAGTAAGACTGTGCACTGACTCCCCCCCCCCCAGCAGCTGTCAACTGCCAACTCTGCTCACTAAGGTCGGGAGAGAACCTCCCTAATGAGCTCTGCCTTCTAACTGTATTTTCATTAAACACAAGAGGAGACTTCCAGCTACAGCTCACAAGCCACCTGGAGCACCTTCATGACACCATGTCATCTCTGTAGGCTCAAAGCTCCTGTATCTGGTCACCAACTCTCAAATCTATACACTTCAATGGATTTTGTGGTTTTCACTATGACTTTTAAAAAGGAATTAGCATTAATCCCAGGTTGATCCACATGATTTAAGGATAGCAAAAGCAAAAAGTTTGGATATTCATATTAGTAGGATGTGCTATATTTAAATTTACTCTACTAGAGGCTGTATTACCTGGGAGTTTCAAGGCCACTCAAGACAGTAGAACTGATAGAAACACAGGTACAATGCTATACATACAAATCTCTTTAGGTATCAGTGAGGTTCAATTTAATGAATCTGTAACCTTCTGAAATCAAAAATCAACTAATTCCAGCTTTCTAAGAAAAAAATGAAACAACTTTTTTTTTTTTTTTTTGGTCAGCTAGTCACTTACAGAAGTCCTCTCATTCTCTCACCCCTCCAGTCTGCTACCAGGAACTGGACTGCTCTAATTATTGGCTGAAGACAAAACAAGTGCTCGAAAGCTCGAAATGGGGGTGGGGGGAGTGCTCAGTGTCTTCTCATGAGTGATTACATCAGCTATGCAACCATTAGTGTGTTTGGCTGCTCACAGGCCTTTTGACTTAGCTCCTGCTTCTCAAGTTTTGCCCCAAGCAGATGCAATGTCAGAAACAGATGTGATGTTAGGCTGCCCCAGCATACAAAGCACCTGCTCATTAACTCCTCCCACACAATGAGGGTGGGGACAGGGCCACTAGACCTTTCTGTATTACTACACTGCTCTAGTAACTACAAATCAACTTGACATTCCAGTTAAGAAGGGTTACCTATCATGAGCTTATTGTTCACATAACATTTATGTTTCAGTCACTAGTTGGAGCTTTTCAGCATGCCCTTAATCAACCATCTTTGTCATTCTGCAATCTAAAGTAGTAGTTCCAGAACATGATCTTTTAATACACGAAATTCACTCATCAAAAATAATTTAAGGCAACTTCCAGTTAAACATGGCAATATGAGACACATACACTGCCCTTCCCAGAGAGTTCTGAAATCTCAAGCCATTTTCAGAAGACTGGAGGTAAGTAAGAAAGAGCTGAAGACCCGGGACAGCTGAGGCACCAAAACCCCAGGATCCACAGAAGGGAATGCTGACATGAAGAGGTAAAGCAATATGCATGCCCCAGAATCTCAGAGAGCTTTAGGGCTGAAAGTAAAAGTTATATGCAAGCTGTGGAAATACAGAGGCATGATCAAAACCAGGCTGATTTGCTCACAAGCCTTCCCTCAGCTCTCCTGTCTCTCCACAGCCAGTGAACACCAGGTTTCTTTTCTGGGACAGTGAGATGGGGAGAAGGGTAGAGTATGCAGATAAGGCCAAAGCCTGCATGTATAGTGGAACTGTCTGCTCACACTCCCTGAGGATAACATCTGGAGGGGGAGGGAAGAGTTATAGGTCTAGAATGGAAGATTGTTGCTCCATCACTGCTTTCAGAAGACTTAGGATTTATACAACAAATAGGTGCTCAGGTCAGCAGCCCCCAACGCAAGCACATCCCCAGAGAGAACAGTACAATGAGTGACCTTCTAAGAGCGTCACTAGTTGGAGCGGTGACACAGGAAGACAATGTGGCCCAGTCTCCCATGGCAATCTCTGTCCTAGCACACTCCAGTTCAGATTCCAAGGTAAGTACCATAGTCCTTCAGTTTCCTTTCCATCTGGAGGGTGTAGCTCAGTGTGGAGCACGGTGCCTAGCACACCGAGTCCCTGGATTTGATGGCCAGCAACACACACACACTCACATCCACACTCATATACACACACAGAGAGAATATTTAGATGACACAGTAATTGTAGAGTCACCTTTCCAAGTAGCGACAGGCTGTTTTGGCTGCCAGTGAGGAATTCTAGCTTGGCTAGTTCCTATCCCTATCCCTATACAGACCACAATTTCTAGCTCTCTACACACTACTAACAGGTAACAGTAGAAAAAAAAAAAAAAAACATGTCAGCTAAGGAAATCAATCTTCAGGATTTCATGAACAGAAATGAACCACCAAAAACATGAGACTTCCTTAAAAAAAAAACAAACAAATAACCCCCCCAACAAAATGATCAGCATGAATGAAGACCCAGAAAAAAATCTAGTAAATCAAAAAATACAATGTTTACATGCTTATATCTAACCTAAATACAGCTGCCCATACATGTCAGTGTGTGAGTAATGTACTGCTTATGATCTTGAATGCTGAGTTGAATCCACAAAGCAATCATAAGCTAAAAACAAAAACAGCACGATAGTTAAAACAATGGTTATTGCCCAGATTCATATTTCAGCTATAGTTTTTTAAATTATTATTATTTTATTTTATGTGTTGCAGGTGTTTTGCCTACATATATATCTGTGCATCACATACATGCCTGTTAACCTTGGAGGCCAAAGCGGGGCATTGGATCCCCTAAAACTGGAATTACAGATACTTGTAAGCTGCCATGTGGGTGCTGGGCTCCATACAGAGGTGCCATAAACCCACGTTAAGTTAGTGTACTAGTTTAGATGACACATACACTGAATTAATATATAAGACTAAACTTATGCACCTAATCACTGCTGCCTGATATCACTATTAGTTGTAAAATACAATTTTAGAATAAGATCAGCAGAAGCAGCTAGGTTAAAATTCTGAAGCTACCTCTCTAAGCAACAGAATAAACATTAAAGAAGGGAAATATATAAACAAAACTAAAATGTAAAAAAAGGTTTACCCAAAAATACTAATAAGAGTCCCCTCACCAAAATAGAGAATTCAAAAAACAGTAATAATGGGGCTCGAGAGATGATTCAGAGGTTAAGAGCACTGGCTGTTCTTAGAGGTTCTGAGTTCAATTCCCAGCAACCACATGGTGGCTCACAACCACCTATAGTGGGATCTGATGCCCTCTTCTGGCATGCAAGTAAACATGCAGACAGAGCCTGCAAACCTAAAAGAAAAGTACATAAAAATAAAATTTATATAACACTATATTTCTATATAAAGCATTATCAATGGGCACTGAATCCTCTTTGGTAGGAACACAGATTATAAACAATCAGGACAGCTAGGCAGTGGTGGCACATGCCTTTAATCCCAGCACTTGGGAGGCAGAGGCAGGTGGATCTCTGAGTTCGTGGTCTACAGAGCAAGTTCTAGGAAAGCCAAGGCTACACAGAGAGACCTGTCTCAAAAATCAAATCAGATACAATAAAATAAACAACCAGGATACACTTGGATTCTTCCCATCTCTGTGCTCTCTTTGGGAATTTAAGACAGGGACACTCTATAAACTCAAATTTACAATAAGGCTATGCCCCTTCAGGAAGGGACTCCTCTGCCATCTGTGAGACACCTTGATGGAATTTTATATTTGTTTTTAAAATTTCTACTGCACTAACTATTATTTTAGGGCCCTACTTAAGAAAAATAAACAAGTCTGCAGGTTCAAGTAGGGCTTATATGTTGCTTTTTAAAAATGTTTTAATTGTGATAAAACATGCGTACCATATAATTTACCATTCTGAACATGTGTAGGCATACAGTATTCCAAGCACATTCATACTCCATGAGAACAGCACAGCATTCATCTCAAAGCTGCTTCATTTTCCCACTGACATCTGCAAACCATTAAACAGTGACACCTACCCCAGTGCCTGGGCCAGGTTCTGTTCTCTAGCCTGATGAATCTGGCTATCCTTATATACTTCATATAAGTAGACTCAAAATATTTGTCCTTTCATATCTTAATTTTCACAATGTTTAAGTAAGTTTTCATAATACTTAGTATGAGAATAAAAATGCTGAAATGTTTTTACTTATGTCACACACACACACACACACACACACACACACACACACACACACACAGCTGGGGAATGAACACAGGGCCTTGTGAATGCCAGGCAAGCACTCTATCACTGAGCTACATCCATAGCCCCACCTGTTTAATTTTTCTTTTAGTAAGTTAATCATACAGAGTTAAAAAAAAAATCTAAAATAAGTGTTGCTTTAAAAAAAAAATCAAGCAAACCCTGATTTGAAACATTTTAACTTTATTTTAATTCATGCTTATAATAATAATGACCATATAGAGAATCGGATTTAATGAGCAAATGATTACTTAAAATAATAGCCACAAAAAGATTTAAATAACCTAACATCAACCAAAGAGAAATTACTAGGAATTAGATGGCTATCATGTTCATTTATTTTGAAGCCTTAGAAGAAAGGAATGCAGGCAGGCAGGCAGGCTGGTTCACTCTATACAATATCACTATTGCTACTGTATGGAAGTTCTGCAAATATTTCCCCAGAACTACCAGCACCTGACAGGCACTCTACTGAAAACAAACATACCAGACAGTATCTCTTATGGAAAGCAAGCTAACAACCAGAAAGCATGCACACAAAGGCCTCGAGAGAAACTAACAAACTGAATGTCCAAATGTAGGTTATTGCACTAAAATGCACTTAGAGAACCCTTCATATAATTACCTTTAAATTCTACTAAGTTTATGTGTATTATTTCAAAGTTCACAATAGTTCAGAAAGCAGGGAGAAAACTGATAGCACATCATGAGAAACATTACAAAATACAAAATGTAACCAAGATAAGCAGGCACTGGAGGTGTAGAGGGCAGGCGTGGACAAGAACAAACTGAAGTGTGCAAAATAGAGCCTTTCAAAGCTCAAGAAATCCTTCAAGGCAGCTGGCAGGTGGTAGGCACTTCTTTAATCCCAGCACTCAGGAGGAGAGGCAGGCGGACCTCTGTGAGTTTGAGGCCAGCCTGATCTACAGAGTGATAGTGAGACCCTATCTGGGGTAAACCCACCCCCACAAAATCCTACGAGGCTCGGCAATTTCCTCAAGAAAAAGCAATCTATATCCCAAAATGGTAATCTTGAACCAAGATTAAACACAAATTGAAGACACCTTGCTTTAAAAACAAGGATGTGTAACCTACTGCATAAGGGAGGCCATCAAAAGGGCCTGCTGACCTCTGACTGAAATACATTTAACTCTTTGAAAACAATAACCCAGAATATTTCTCCTTTCTGAGTAGCAGATCTGAAAGCAGAAGCAGCTCAAGCTTCTAATGGCAGTAGACACTGGCCATTTACTTTTCCGTTCTGGATGGAGATACTTCTACCCAAAGACTCTCTTAGGTCTTACACATAGGATTCTGTCTGACCCAGACACTTCTCTAACAGGATTAAGCTACAGAAACTGCAAGCTCTAATAGCTGAGCTTGCAACAAGCTTTTGTTGTTATTACTCACCCCCCAACTCCCTCTCCCCACCCTCCCACCCCCACCCCCACCCCGGCTACTGAACAAGTGCAGTTCACTTTTAGAGAAAAGGTCAACGTTAAATATGAGAAAGTATATTAAATACCTTATCAATACTTTATCCTATTAATATCTCATAGCATATCCTTTTAAACTTGTATTTTCACTACATACACATACACACACATGTATACACTCATTTATTGGTTTGGTTTTGGGGAATATGAGCTTGACATGTAGCCCAGGCTAGATTTAAATATGAAATCCTTCATACCTCCCAAATGCTGGGATTACAGGTGTGAGCCACCATGCCACTTATAAAAACACATACATTTCTTTTTGTCACAAAAAGTGGGTCAGAATTTACGTGCTGCATTTGTCTCTTGCAACATCTATCATTCTATGTAAACAATACCTGTCTTTGTGTAGCAATTAGGTTATCTTTGGGCCTCACATCTTCATCTACAGGAGGAATACTATCTCCCTCATAGGTGTATGTGATACTAAAATAACCTATGTTAACGGCTAACTAAGATGCCCATCAGGGACTCAAACCAATGATGTTTGTTTTTAATGCTGCCTGATAAGAGTTTATTCAGCCAATTCTTCACCCGCCCCAGTGTTAGCACTAAAACAGCATCCAGGCTGGCAAAGACAGCTCAGATGGTAAAATGTTCCAGTTCAGAATCCAGGTTAAAACAGACAGGTTTGGGGGCTGGAGAGACGGCTCAACAGTCAAGAGCACTGGCTGCTCTTTTTTTCAGAGGACCCGGGTTCAATTCCCAAGACCCAGGGGAAGCTCACATCTGTCTGTAACTCCAGTTCCAGGGAATCTTTACACAAGCATACATGCAGGCAAAACACCAAAGCACATAAAATAAAAATAAATTATTAAAAATAATAAAAGATAGGTGTGGTGGCACATGCTTGTACTCCCACTGCTCAGGTGGCAGAGACTCGCTGGACTTGATGAGTCCCAGGCGGGGTGGTGGTGGTGCTGGAGTGATGGCTCAGAGGCTAAAAGAACTTGCTGCTCTTGCAGAGGGCCAACCAAGGTTCAGTTCCCAGAACTCACACGATGGCTCACAACCACGCATTACCCAAGCTCCCTGAGATCCACACCCTCTTCTGGCTGGCCTCTGTGAGCACTAGGCATGCACATGGTTTACAGACATACAGGTAAAACACTCACACATAAAATAAATAAATCAAAAAAAAATTTTTTTTTAATAGTAAAATTAAAAGGACAATGCCTGAGGAATGACACCAAGGTTGTCCTCTGGCCTCCACATGTACACAAGCACCCACACAGACAAATACACACAAAAAATATTAAAATGAAAACTATATAACTAAATCTTTTTTGCATCCTAAATCTTCTCAGAGTAAGTTTCTAGGAACAGAATGCTGGATCGTTAAACACCCAATTGCTCCCCGATTAGCCAAAACGCGGCCTTTCCTGAAGCACGGACTCTCTAGTTTTCTAGGAATCCTAAAAGGAGGGAAGAAATCAGTGCTCAAGCCGCTGAGACTCAGAAAAGCTGGGGAGAGAGTTTCTCGTCATCAGCACCAAAACCCTGAGTGCGCCAGAGGTTTAGTGTGTGTCTAGCACGAACACGCCCCCTTCTCCCTGGAAACATTCTCGTAAAAGCAACGACCTTCCTGAAAAGCCAGAGCAGGGTTGCGGGCAAGCTCCGTATCTGTCCGGCTCAGTGTCCGCCCCTCCGCCCTGTCCGCCACCACCCAAGTTACGCGAAGAGACTAACTCGTGACCGCCTTGGACGCTGGAACGCGGCCCGGGGCTCCTGCAGGCAGCCTGGCCCGGGACGGCTCGACCCTCTCTCTGGCCTCGTTTCTCCATCAGGGTTCGGAAGCCGGACACTTACAGGAGCCCGGCATTCCAAGCTCAATGTCCACGGGACACCGAGGGGACCTCGGCCAGAGGTCAGAGGTCAGAGATCAGAGATCACAAGATATCTGGACCTGGGTTGCCCCACCCCCGTCATCACCCCAGTGTCGGGGTCTGGCACGGGCGGGGGAAGGTCCCCACACAGGACCCGACCCCATCGCACCCATCCTCAGGCCCGGGGGGTCCTTAGGGGGAACACCCCGAGGTCAGATGTCACGATGGGTCCCGCCACCTTGCACGGGGACGGAGTTTGGGAGTAACCGGGCCAGGGTCCCTACAGCACCAGGACGGTCCAAAGCCCATCCTCGGCTCCGGTTTGGGGAGAAGTCCTGGGCCGGAGTTCAAAGGTCACGGCAGAACTTTCCCCCGCGCCCCCGGGCCTCGGCGCACAGGGACGGCGTACCTGGGCAGGGGCTGGCGCCTGCTGCAGCTGCTGCTGCTCCTCGCTGATCTTCTGCTTCAGCTTCTTGAACATGGCGCGGCGAGGGGCCGGCGGCGTCTCTACCCGCGGGACGGCCGGGCCCGGGCCTCGCCGCCTTCCCGTGGAGCTCGCGGGCACGTCGGGGCGCTCGTCCTGCGCGTGTCGGCGTCGCCGCCGCCGCGTCTCTCCTTTCTGGGTGCCACTGGCTGGCCTCGGCCCCCCATCCAGCCCCGTCAGCGGCGGCGGCGGCGGCGGCGGCGACAACGGCTAGCAGGTGAACGCGCCCAGGGCGCCTGCGCGGCCGACGTGGAGCTTGCCAAGAGCTTGCTACGGAGCGCGGCGGTGGACAAGATGGATGCGGTGTGGGTGAACGCGCGCGCACAGCGACTCCGGCAGGCACTCATGCTTGCTGGGATCTTTTGCATCCCACCCTTGAGCACCAAAGCGAAGAAGGCTAGGGTGAGAAAGGATGGCCCTAGGGAGCCAGGAGTGTGTTCAGTGTAGGTTGGCACAATTATTCTTAGAATTCTCTTTAAGGGTTTCTAGTTGGTTGGTTGGTTGGTTGGTTGGTTGGTTGGTTTTAAAAGAAGATATGGGGCTGAGGATGTAGAGTGCTTGCCTAACATATTCAGGAGAGTTTGGGTTCTATCCTCAGCACCGCATAAACTGGGTGTAGTGGTGTATACCTATAAACCCCACATCCAGAGGTAGAGGCAATAGGACCATAAATTCAAGGTCATTCCTTGGCTACTTAACGACTTTAAATGCCAGTTTGAGCTACAATGAGACCCTGCTTCAAAAATAAACAATTTGACCGTGTTGCGTAGACTGAATTTCTAAGCTAAAGTGATTTGCCTGTCTCCAGAGTAGCCGAGGTCTACAGGTGCACCATTTTCTACCTGGTCAGAAATACCAGCCTTTAGTGCTTAATATTTGTGACTGCACTCCAGAGAAGCCATCATCCCCCACATGGGCTTTTCCATCTGCTAGATAGATTCCAACACTTGCACACACAAAATATCTCTGTGACCTCTGCTTGTCATGACCCATGTGAAATTTCTAAATACTCTGGGTTCTGTACCAGTTACTACCTGAATGACACCCATTCAGTTCTGATACTTTAGATAGTACATTAAGATCTGGGCATGGTGACACACACCTTTAATCCCAGCACTTGGAAAGCTGGGGCTGTTTGATCTCTGTGAGTTTCAGGCCAGCCAGGGCTGCACTACATAGTGAGATCCTGACTCAAGCAGACGAGAGAGAGAGAGAGAGAGAGAGAGAGAGAGAGAGAGAGAGAGAGAGAGAGAGAGAGAATATGCCAGATCCCACAGGTTGAGGCCTCAGTACTATAAGTGTACTCCCAATTCTCAATGCCAATCCCAAGCCCAGGTTGTGTGACTCGAGTTTCTGGCTATTATGGAGGCTCCTGGGGTTCCCTACTGATATTTGGTAGATTTGCTTACATTTACCAATTCCGTAAAAGGGTATGACAAAGAATACAGATGAGGAGATCCATAGCCAAACACCAGAGGGAAGGAAACCTGTCTGAGCATATACTACCTTGTCATAGTTTATTTGCAGGCATTCAAGGCAGGAACCTGGAGGCATGAACTGAAGCAGAGACCATGGACAAGAGACCATGCTGCTCACTTGTCACTCAGTTTATTTTTCTGTACAACACAGGACCACCTGTCTAGGGATGGAAACATCCACAGTGGGCAGGGCCCTCCCACCATCAATCATTAAGCAAGACAGTGCGTCTACAGACTTGCATACAGGAAAGGTTATGAGTGCTTACATTTAAAAGTCATAGAGGACTCAGAAACACACCAATAAAATACCTCAAGGTCTTAGGAAAACAGCAACAGATCAAACCCAAAATCAGCAGACGGAAATAATAAGGATGAGGACAGACATTGATGAAACGGAGAATTGAAAGAATACAAAGAAATCAATGAAGCTAAGAGTTGGTTCTTTGAAAAGATAAAAATAACAAACCATTAACCAAAATAACCAATGGGGTGAATCTAATGAATAAAATCAGAGATGAAAAGGAGAGCATTACAGTAGACACAAATGAAATACAGAGGATCATTGGGGAAAACTTTGAAGACTTCTGTTCTAAAAAGAAGCAAAATATATAAGAAATGGATGATTTCTAAACATATATAACCTACAAAACTTAAAGGGATATTAACAACTTAAATATGTCTAACATGAGCATGAGATTAGGACAGTGTTTACTCAGGGCTCTCTAAAGGAACAGACTTATGGAATGAACACACACACACACACACACACACACACACACACACACACACACTAAAAGGTACTATATTAGGTTGACTGACAGAATGTGGCCTGGGTAGCCCAAGAATGGCTGTCTGGATGGAGTTGATAATCACGATTTGCCATCACAGGCCGTAGTAAAGAGTCTCCAACAAAGAAAAGCTCAGGACTGAACAGATTAACTGCCAAATTCTACCGTACTTTTAAAGAAGAATTAGCAATCTTGACAATCTGGAAGGAAAACAACTCATTCTATGAAGATAATATTATACTAATATCCAACCAGATAAAGACACACACACAAAGAAAACTATATGCCAATTTCCCTGATGAACTAGGCACAAAAATTCTCAAATACTTGTAGACCAGGGGGCTGGAGATGGTCCAACAGTGAAGAGCACTTGTTGCTTTTACACAGGCCCCTGGTTTTGTTCCCAGCACCCACATGGTGATTCACAACTCTCTGTAAGTCCAGTTCCAAGGGCTCTAACACTGCTTTGTGACCTCTAAGGACAGCAGTTATGCACATAATGCACAGTCAGAAATGCAGGCGAAAGCTATATCCTACAAACACCTAAACAATATTATTCTAAGTGGAGAAAAACAAGACACATTTCCTGCAGTCAGGAGTAGAGCATGGGGGCACACTCCACTTCCATGCCGCAGTGGGGGTGGGATGGGAGGGATGGGGGGTAGGGGCAGAGGGGGTGGGGGAGCACTCCATTTCTATGTGGCAAGGGGGCACACACTCCACTTCTATGCCGCATGGGGCCACACTGCATCCACTTCTGTGCAGTGGCACGTGGTGGGGTGGGGGTGGGGAGTACACGCCATCCACTTCTGTGCAGCAGGGCACTAAGAGAAGAGAAATAAAAGGGATTCAGAAAGGAAAGGAAGAAGTCAATTTCCCCCTATGTGCAGATGATAGGATCCCATACTGGAGACCCTAAAGACTCCATCTGAACTCTTAGATTGAAGAAATACTTTCAGTCAAGTCATAGGATACAAAATAAACATCAACAATCAGTAGTTTTCTATATACCAATAATGAACTTTAAGAGGAAGAAATCTGAAAAAGATTCCCTTTAAAGTAACCACGCAAAACAAAACAAACAGACCACCTTGGAGGATAGCTAATCAAAGAGGCAAGAGATGCCTGCAAAAACTAAAAACCCTGCAAAGAGAAATGAAAAGGATCCTAGGAGACAGCAAGCCCTTCCTCCCCATGGATCAGCACAGTTAAAATTGTGAAAATGGTCAGTGCACACACATGTTATGCAGGCAAACATACATAATGTAAATTTTAATCTCTTAAAATACATATACATGTAGATGTGATAAAAATCAAAATGTAAAGCCCAAGACTCAGAGAGAAATTAAACGTCTTACCCAAGGTAACACAGCTTACACATGATTGAGGCAGCAACCGAATACTCGAGTTTTCATTCCTGTGAAGCCCATGCCCACACCACCACTCACATTACCTCTGTATCCTTTGCCGTTGTCCCACAGTCTCCCACTGACACTGTTTCTCTAAACTCTCCAGCTCTGTTCCAAAATGATGGAGTGATTAATGTTCCATTTCCCCTATCAGTGTAGTAGGTCTTTGTGTTTCAGTGTTAAACTTGTACATTCAGACAAGTATCCTCAGATGTAACGTGTATTCACTGCATTTCCTTTCCATACCAGATTCCCTGACACTGGTATCAGGGAAGAAATTCACATGCATATATATGTTAGAACAGGGCAGATGGAAACGACTTGGAGTGTGTGTGTGTGTGTGTGTGTGTGTGTGTGTGTGTGTGTATACACTAGGGATGACTCCAGGGCCTTGCACATACTAGGTGAGCACCATAGACACTGAGCTATAGCACTCACTGTCCTGTGTTTATTAGAGTCGGTGACAGAGATTGGGAGATCAAAATACTAGTATTTCTACACTGTTTGAATATTTCTCATTTGAACATTCCTGTGAACATTTACTTTTGGATGTCTTAGTAAGGCTATCAAAATCATTGCTATAAAACCTTGGAAAACCTCCCTCAGGAGCCAGGCCTCTGCATCAGAGTCTAAACTTAGATGGTGACTCAACGTGGCATTTGACCAACTTTTTGGCCTGGAGTTACTTCGCTTTAGAAGATTATTTTTTTCCTCTTCATTTTTTAATTTAATTATCATTGTAGACCAAAAGTGGACTAACTAGGAGAAATGAGGGCTGATGCTATTACCATTATTGTCTCCATTTTATGAATAGGCACAGAGTTAAGGGAGGGGGTGGAGCAACAGCCCAATCACCCAGAGGCTTCTGATTACACACAGCTGGAGAGCCAGTGCCATTCCTTACTATTTATATGGTCCTCGACTGTAACAGGCATAGGCTTAGGACTTTCTCATCTTCTTTGAGATACGCTTGGATTTTTTAAAGCTATTCGGTTATTAATGGTTTTGTATTTAGCTATATCCAAAAATAGTTGTAAAGCTAATGATGCAAAAATTCAGTTATAATAGCCATTCAAAGGGGGAAATCCGACCCTCAGGGCTGAGATACAAGACTTATTTTAAGAATGAGGTATGAGGTCTAAGCCAGGCTATGGTGACTTACGCCTTTAAAACCAGCACTTAGGAGGCAGAGGCAGGCGGCTCTCTGAGTTCAAGGCCAGCCTGGTCTACAGGAGTTCCAGGACAGCCAGGACTACACAGAGAAACCCTGTCTTGAAAACACAAAAAACAAACAAACAAAAATCCCAACCACCCCCCCCCAAATTAAAAAGAGTGACATATTTTGCTAACTAGGGTTGATGGGATGAAGTGAGGTAAGAAAGAACCAGGTCCTCTGTCTCTTTGTAAACACTTGTTAGCCAACCCTAAAGCACACAGATTCACTCCTGTGTGTTATTTAAAAAGAAGCAAAAACTGGCTTTATACTGATGTTAGATTCTATACAGAGACCGAGTGTGGGGTCGGAGAGATGATGGCTCAGTGGTTAGGAGCACTCACTGTTCTTACAGAGGACCTGGGTTCAGTTCCCAGCACCCACATGGCTGCTGCTAGCAGTCTGGAAGTAACTCCAGTTCCAGCACATCTGACACTCTCTTCTGGTCTTTGGGGCACCAGACACACATATGGTGCACATACATACAAAATCATTTAGAAAGAGAGAGGGTATAATGCATGACCATATTGACAGAAATGTCAACTGAATGGGTCTGAAGACACAAGCTTGCTACTTATTACCTGTAGTGGAAGAAAGCGCTCAACCTCCACCCTCTCTTTTTTTTCTTCCTGTCTTTCTTCTTAAAAAAAAAATGATATTGCACCCCATTGCCCAGCTTGATGCCAAAAGTTTGGGCTCAGCCTTCAGAATAGCTGGGACTCCAGACAGACATACACTACTTTACTTGACTTTCTGTTTTTGTTTTTGGTTTTTTAACTCTAAAATGGTGACCCATCACAAAGTTCCTATGAGAATAAAATGATTATTGTGATTATAAATTGTCTTAGAAGATTCATTCCCTACTTTTAGAAATGAAATTATTAAAGTACTGAAGGCTGGAGATGTAGCTTGGGGTAGAATGCTTGCCTCACCTGTTCTATGCCTTGTGTTCAATCTCTAGTATTATAGACAAATTCAAAGTAGTCTTAAAGGACTTTCTAGAATCCAGATCTGATGACTAAGACCTGTAATCCCAAACACTCAGGGAACAGAAACAGTATTACAATTCAAGGGCATCTTGAGCAATTTAGCAAAACCCTGACTTAAAAAACACTTAGTCATGCCAGCACACACACACACACACACACACACACACACACAAGGTTTACTACTTAGTCATGCCAGTACACACACACACACACACACACACACACACACACACACACACACACAAAGTTTACTACTTAGTCATGCCAATATACACACACATACACACAAAACACATATATACATACTGCAATATATATGGTGTGATACCATTATTAAAGTAAAAATGTATATATATGCACATAAATATATGACTCTTGAAGAGTTTTATTTTTTACTTCAGAATGTTAATTTTATATGGCTTAACATACATATTACAGAATATATCTGGAAAGATGAGGAAGAAACTAGTAATGGTGTTTGTCCCCAGCAAAGGGACTAGATGGGCTGGGTCAGTAATGGTAACTACTTTTATATCCCTTACACATATTAAATTTACACTCTAAGCATGTATTACCTCCTCCAAAATTTATTTTAACATGTTGAAGAAGAAAATATGGAAATTATTTTGACCCCTTGAATTCATTTTCCACCAACTAATAAGTATGTGTGTGTCCATAAATGCTTAGAGAAAAATCATAAAGTGATGTCAGATGTGCTAACCTTAAATGGTGTAATTAAACAGGGAACTGAAGCCTGCTTAATATCCATTTTGTGTGTTTCTGCACACTTTGAGTGTTTATAAAGACATGGAGCTGAACAGGGGAAAACAGGGCCTCTTTCCTGCCTCGCCCTTGGAATAGGAATAGGGAATTTCAGAACTTTTGCAGAATCTGCAAAAGGAAATAAACTCAAAATATTTTACAGTAGAGTGTAGAATTTCTAAACTCTAGATTGTCCTTTGGAAAAAGGGCTTGGCTGAAAATATATATTGCATTCTCTAATTTCCAACATGCTGGGATTTGGAGTCACCTGGGAAGTACACCTCTGGATGTGTCTGTGAGGACATTTCTAGGTCAGTTTAACAGAGGAGGGAGACCCACCCTGAATGTGGGCAGCCTTCCCATGGGCTGGGCTCCGAGGTTAAATGAAAAGTTGAAAGCGGGCTGAGCACCAATGTTTGTCTCTGCTTTCTGTGGATGCCATGTCTACACCCATAATGGACTGTGTCCTCAAACTGTGATCCAAAATAATCTTTTAGCTGCTTTTAGTTAACCAACACAGCATTTCACTCAATACTCTTATCAAAGATGTCTTCATGGGGGGAATAGAATGGACATTACCAGTGTGGGGTGGTGAAATGGGGGCATGGGAACAGAGGGATCAGATGGGGGAGGATGAAGGGAGAGAGTACTAGGAGCGACAACTGGAACCAGGGTCATCTCTAGGGTGTGCTAGAAACCTAGAGAAATGGAAATTCCCAGGAATCCATGAGGGTGACCCTAGCTAAGACTCTTAGCAATGGGAGATATGGAACCTGAATGAGTCATCTCCCATAACCAGGCAAGACTTCCAGTGGAGGGTCTGGGACACCAACCCAGCTACAAACCCTTCAATCTACAATTTGTTCTGCCTACCAGATGTGCTGGGGTAAAGATGGCACAGAAATTGTGGGAGTGACCAGCTGATGACTGGCACAGCTGGAGACCCATACCCTGAGAGGGAGCTCACTCCTGAGGGCCAGGACCCAGAGGTGGGATACCTCAGAGACCTAGGATAGAACTAAACACGACTAGCAAAAACAAATAAAAGTCAATGAAATGATTCCTAACGATATTCTGCTGTATTCATAGATTGGTGCCTAGCCCAACTGTCATCAGAGAGGCTTCCCGCAGCAACAGATGGAAACAGATGCAGAGACTCAGAGCCCAACATTAGGCGGAGCACGGGAAATCCTGCCCAACAAGGGGAGGAAGGATTATAGGAGCCAGTGGGGTCAAGGACACAAGAAAACCCACAGAACTAACTAACCTGAGCTCATAGGGGCTCACAGAGACTGAACCGACAACCAGGAGCCTGCATGGGACTGAGCTAGGCCCTCTGCATATACGTTACAGTTGTTTAACTTGGTCTTCTTGTGGGACTCCCAACAGCGGGAGCAGGGGCTGTCTCTGTCCCTGTTGCCTGCTTTTGGGACCCATTCCTCCAACTGGATTGCCTCATCCAGCCTTAATAGGAGAGGAGGTGCCTAGTCTCCCTGCAACTTGATATACCATGGGAGGTTGATAGCCATGGGAGGCCTGTCCTTTTCTGAAGAAACAGAGGAGGAGGAGTGGATGGGGCTGGGGGTGGGAAGGTGGGAGGAGAGGAGGGAGGCGAAACTTAGGTTGGGATGTAAAAACAAACAAACAAAAATGTCTTGGGGCTGGAGAGATGGCTCAGTGGTTAAGAACACTTGCTGCTGTTCTTGCAGAGGACCTGGGTTTGATTACCAGCACCCACATAGTGCCTCACAACTGGTTAAAAATTCCAGTTTCAGGGGCTCCATCGCCCTCTTTGGGCCTCTGCAGGCACTGTAGCACATATATATACATGCAGACAAAATGCTTATACATATAAAAATAAATTAAAACATTAAAAGTCTTTAAAAAAAACTGCCTTTTTTACCCATGCAACCCCACCACACCCTCCGAGTTGCTATCTAATCCTCTCTGGGCAGGCTTCCCTGGTTCGCTTCAGCCTTCAGCCCCCAAGCCACACCCCCTCTCAAGTCTCCCACATCTATCACTCACTGTCCAGACCCCCTGTCAGGTCTCCCGACATCTGTCACTCACTGTCCAGACCCCCTCTCAAGTCTCCTTATGTCTGTCACTCACTGTCCAGACCCCCACCCCTCAAGTCTCCCGACATCTGTCACTCACTGTCCAGACCCCCTCTCAAGTCTCCTTACGTCTGTCACTCACTGTCCAGACCCCCTCTCAAGTCTCCTTATGTCTGTCACTCACTGTCCAGACCCCCACCCCTCAAGTCTCCCGACATCTGTCACTCACTGTCCAGACCCCCTCTCAAGTCTCCTACGTCTCACTCACTCCGACCCCCCCCCTCAAGTCTCCCGACATCTGTCACTCACTGTCCAGACCCCCTCTCAAGTCTCCCTACATCTGTCACTCACTGTCCCTTGTCCAGGAAAGGCAGCTGTTGCACTTGGCCAACAAAAGAACCTCTAAATTCTTTGCTTTTTTTTTAAACCATCTCTACTGAAAGAGTGACTTCTAAATTATTTTCAAAGGAGAAAAGGAAGACATGTTTTTGTAGTAATTTTTAAAGGGTCACCCTTATAACCTAGGAACACTAAACAGAAAAAAAAGAAAGAGACATCTAAACTGACATTTCTTCATCATAGGACAAAAATTCTTCAACACCTAAGGACCTTTATATTAAAGAGGGTTTTTAGGTACTACACTTTTATAAAAATAGAGGGGCTGGAGAGTTGGCTCAGTAGTTAAAAGTACTGGCTGCTCTTCCAGAGGACCTGCTTTTGGTCCCCAGCACCCACCCATGTGGTGGCTCACAACTAGCTATAACTTCAGTTTTAGGGGATCCGATACCTGTTCTGACCTCCAAAAGCACCAGGCACACATGTGGGTGCACATACCCATTTGCAAGGACACACACACACACATACACACACACACAATTAAATAAGTAGGGTTTTTTTTTTTTGTTGTTGTTGTTTGTTTTGTTTTCGAGACAGGGTTTCTCTGTGTAGCTTTGGAGCCTTTCCTGGATCTCACTCTGTAGATCAGGCTGGCCTCGAACTCACAAAGATCCACCTGCCTCTGCCTCCCGAGTGCTGGGATTAAAGGTGTACGCCACCACCGCCTGGCTTAAATAAGTAGTTTTTTTTTTTTTTTTTTTTTTTCGAGACAGGGTTTCTCTGTGTAGCTTTGCCTTTCCTGAACTCATTGTAGCCAGCTGTCCACTCACAGAGACCCTCTGCTCCGATGCTGGATAAAGCGTCGCCACCACCGCCTGGCTAAATAAGTAGTTTTTAAAGGGTGGAGAAAATCCAAGTCTAGGCAGCTTTAGTAAGAGTCAGGCCTGACGTGGACCTGAGGGAGATGGCGAGGCATCCAGGAAAGTCAGAGAAGGAGCTTGTGTGCCCTCCTATCAGGGTAACAGTTGCCCTTGGTGGTTCCCATGCAGCCAAGGGGTGGTGGTGGAGTGTAGGGTCACTCTGCTCACCTGTAAGGCAACTGGGGCCTAGGTATCTAAGGCAAAAACTCCGCCCTCCCCACACCTGTGATAAGCTGTCTTCAGCATTCCTTCCTCTAAACAGAGCTCTCAACTGTGGACCACTCCCCATGCACCGGTTGGTCAGCATCCTAATGGGCACACCCAGAGACCTCAGTTCCACATTCAGCTTCCAGAGAGAGGAGCAGGTGCCTGGATCAGTGGCCATCGTGACTTCTAGAGTGGCTGTCTCGCATTTCTAAGAGTGAGTGAATTCTATTCTTCTTCATTTGAAAGTCCATTATCCGGAGTGCCCTGACCTGCTCCAGGCTTGAACAGTCTTTGAGAGAAAAAGAGTCTTCTTGTATCTTTTCCTATTATGTGTGAGATTTGTTCTCCTCCCAAGGGACCAGGAACAGAGGCCACAGCCCAGCACTGAGGGATGACTGTGAAAATGTTGACCTTTAGCAACAGTCCCTAACCACTGCTGATTGTGACAACCCAGAGCGGTCATGGGTGCAGCCAAAGAAATTGTCCCCAATCTGCTCTCAGATAAAGGTGTTTCTTGTATAGGACACCTCCTTTGATTCTGACATCCACCCAGACAACTGGACAGTAGCACTGACTGGCATCCAGTGAGTGTCACTTCTGGGCAGAGAGACCATCCTCCTCTGCCCCTCACCTTTGCTCTATTTGCAAGTACCTTCACCCTGTGCCCTAGGGTAGAGGACATTATTGTGAAGGGCGGTGCTGTCAGAATTATGCCTAGAAAAGTGCCCACAGACACTAACCCACTGCCATTGCTCCCCATCGCCCTTTCCCTGAGGTGCCTGTCTATCTGTCCAGTGGTCACCCTCTCTTTCCCCACCCCCTTTACTAACATCTATGTGCGGCAGGCAGGATCAACCAGGACATTATGCCCACACTAGGAAGAGGGAGTTCATTTATCTACATGTTTGGAAAACCAAACATCCAAACTGGGTGATGAGACAATCTAATCTTATAAGGATGTCAGCAAAGAACCCAATTGCTTTCTAGCGCATTTAAAAAGAAATTACTTCTTTATTTTGTGTGGAGGAGGTGCACATATGTCACATCATAGAACTTTGTGTGGTGGTCAGAGACTCTTGCCTTCTGCCTAAGTGAGGCAGGTCTCTTACTGTTTCTGCTGCTACTCGCCCCAGGCTAGCTGCCCTTCAAGCTTCTGGCAGATTCTCTCATCTTCCCCTGCCATTTCCTCTGGGCACTGCAGATGGGTGCATCCAGTTTTTCTCATGGGCTCCAGGGATTTAGTTCAAGTAGTCAGGCCTGCGCGCACGCGCGCGCCCCTTTCCCTCCTGAGTCAGCTCTCAGACCCCGCTGCACTTTACTACCTAGATTGATGCAGGTCATTGCTTTTGTTACTATTGCCGTTTCTTCTCCAAATAGTACTGAGGATTGTAAGCCAAAAGAG
The DNA here is from genome assembly GCF_004664715.2 of Peromyscus leucopus. Taxonomy (NCBI): domain Eukaryota; kingdom Metazoa; phylum Chordata; class Mammalia; order Rodentia; family Cricetidae; genus Peromyscus; species Peromyscus leucopus. Next base: position 106,937,351 of record NC_051069.1, on the reverse strand, counting down.
AAAAACACCCACTAATACCCATGAAAGGGGCCTGGAGAGATGGCTTAGCAGTTAAGAGTACTGACTGCTCTTCCAGAGGACCTGGGTTCAATTCCCAGCACCCACATGACAGCTCCCGACCATCTGTAAGTCCAGCTCAGAGGGTCTGTCTCCCTCTTCTGTCCTCCATAGTACCAGGCATACATGTGGTATACAGATATCCTTGCAGGCAAAATACCAACACACGTAAAACAAAACTGCAAAAAGGAAAACCTACATAAAACAAAACAAACAAAAATAATGGGCAAAGGCCAGCAAGATGGATCAGTGGGTAAAGGTGCCTGCCACCAAGCCTGATGACCTGGGCTGGATCCCCAGAACCCATATGGTGGAAGGAGAAAACCAACTCCCACAAGTTGCACTCTGACCTCCATCCATACAACATGGTGCAGGCCCACACACATACAACAAACAAACATCTTTTAAATGCTAAAAAGAGTGGGGGGGGGGGAGGTGGGAGACATATCAAACCCAACAGACGCTCAAGTCACTACCTAGAGAAACAAAAAACAAGAAAACTCAAGTTAACATGAAATGGATTACTCACAATTCCTCAACACTCAAAACAAATATAACAAACTAATTGAAACAAAGGAAAAACAGTTCAAATCTATACTGTACACTGTGAACCAGTTGCTGGCCATGGCAGCACACACCTTTAATCCCAGCAGAGTCAGGTGGATCTCTGTGAGCTGGCAGCCAGCCTAGTCTATACAGTGAGTTCCAGGACAGCCAGGGCTACACAGAGAAACCCTGTCTCAAAAACAAACGACAACAAAAAAGTGACCAGTTTTCAAAGATGGTTCAAACAAGTGAACTATGGGTGCATTAAGGAAATCACAGGACAAAGTAAGCAAAATGAATGATAAATAAAAATGCAGAGGAAACAGCTAGAGACTAGAAAATAAAAACAGAAATTGGAAGTAAGTCAATCAACCAAAGAAAAGGTGAAGTTTGGGTGTTGCTGACAGATTAGAGCAAGGAGAAGAAAGAATGTCAGGAGGGATGGGGAGATGGCTCAGCAGTTAAGAGCACTGGCTACTCTTCCAGAGGACCTGGGTTCAGTTCTCAGCATCCACATGATGGCTCACAATTGCCTGTAACTTCAGTTCTAGGGGGAAATCTGACATCCTCTTCTGGCCTCTGTAGGTACTGCATGCAAATGGTGCACATACATGCAGGTAAAAACACTTAATACACATCAAACAAAAATAATTTTTTTTTTTTGAGTCAAGGTTTCTCTGTATAGCCCTGGCTGTCTTGGAACTTGCTCTACAGACCAGGCTTGTCTCAAACTCACAGAGATCCACCTGCCTCTGCCTCTTGAGTGCTGAGATTAAGGCATGGGCTACCACTGCCCAGCTTAAAAATAAATCTTAAAACAAAAATAAAGAATGTTTGAAAGACAAGAATAACCCAGTAAGGTAACAATAAAGAAAAAAATTAAGCATGAGCACAACTTTAAAGACTTCTAATACATATCAAGAGATCTAATCTAAGAATGATCGGGGTAGAAGGATAAAGGCTAGAGTCAGAAACTGTTCAGTGAGTGAGATTACAACAGACATTTCCCACACAGATGTACAAGTAGAAGAAGCACTTGGAACTTCAGATAAACACAACCAGAAAAGAACTTCTCTTTAGATATGTTGTAAACTGCGCCTGTTTGACTCGGCTGTGGTGGTGCACACCCTCAGTCCCAGCACTCAGACAGGGCTGTGGTGGTGCACACCTTCAGTCCTCACACTCAGAAAGGGGCAGCAGATCTCTGTGATTTCCAGGCCAGCCTTGTTGACTTAGTTAGGGTTTCTATTGCTATGAAGACACACCATGACCATGGCAACCCTTATAAAGGAAAACATTTAATTAGTACTGCTTTACAAATTCAGAGGTTTAGTCCATTATCATCATGGTGGGAAGCATGGCAGCATGCAGACAGACATGGTGCTAAAGAAGTAGCTGAGAGTTCTACATCTGGATGGGCAGACAGCAGGAAGAGAGACACTGAGCCTGGCTTGAGCATCTGAAATCTCAAAGCCCACCCTGAGACACACTTCCTCCAACAACTACTCTAACAAGGCCACACCTCCTAATAGTGTCACTCCCTATGGGCCTATGAAGGCCATTTTCATTCAACCACCACATTCCACTCCCTGGACCCCATAGGTTTGTAGCCATATTATAGTCCCACTTCAAAAGTTCCCATACTCCATGACAGTATAGCACTGTTTAAAAGTCCAAAGTCTAAAGTCTCTTCTGAGATTCAAGCAATCTCTTAACTGTAATCCTCTGTAAACGCAAAATGAAAAGGCAGATCACATTCTTCCAACATATACATTACCATTCCAAAAGGGAGGAAAGGGAACATAATGAGGAAATCCTGGACTAAAGCAAGTCTGAAAACCAGCTGGGCAAATCCCAAACTCTGCATCTCCATGTCTGATGTCAAAACACTGTTCAGATCTCCAACACTGTTTAGCTTTGTTGACTACAACACACTTCTCTCTCTTGGGCTGGTTCCACTCCCTGTTAACAGTTCTCCTTGGCAGGTATCCCCTGACTCTGGCATCTCCAATACCTTGGGGTCTCAAAGGCAATCCAGGCTTCACCTTCACAGCTTCAGGTAATGGCCTTTTCTAGGCCTCCATGCAGGGACACCCATGACATACGCCTGGCCTTAGAGTTTTTCCTTACTTGCAGAGGGAGATTCCATAATCCCTTTCTTGTATCCTTGACTCTAAATGCAGAACCAAATGGTTGAAGCTGCCAAGTTCTGCTGCTTGCTGAGGCTGGAACATGGCCCCTTGTTCAAATCAATACATATTTTGTATTTTTTCCTTGCTCAGCTTGCTCCTTTTCATTATAGATCTGCGTAAGTGTGGACACTTAAACCAAGCAACAAGGTCAACACTAGGCTGTCTAGAAATCTCTGCCAAAGCTGTTAATCTATAATTCTTCACTTTAGCCTCAGACAGATTTTTTTTGTACAAGAGCAGACAGTAGCCACATTCCTCACCAAAATACCACAAGAATAATCTCTAGGCCACACACTAATATTCTTCTCCTCTGAAACCATTTGAGCCAGGCTCTCACAGTTCAACTCACCCTCAGCACCACTGTCTTCCACACTCCTACTAGTATGGCCCATCAAGCAGCACTTAAAGCATTCATCTGCTTTTCTGATCCAGAGTCCCAAAGTCCATATTACTCCAGACAAAAACACGGTCCAGCCTATCACAGCAATACCCCAGTCTCTGGTACCGTCTTCTATCTTAGTCAAGGTTTCTATTGCTGTGAAGAGACACCATGACCACGGCAACTCTTATAAAGGAAAACATTTAATTGGGGCTGGCTTACAGTTTCAGAGGTTTAGTCCATTATCATCAGGGCAGGAAGCATGGCAGCATGCAGGCAGACATGGTGCTGTTGAGGTAGCTGAGAATTCTTCATCTGGATCGGCAGACAGCAGGAAGAGAGACACTGGGCCGCCCTTGAGCATCTGAAACTCAAAGCCCACCCACAGTGACACACTTTCTTCAACAAGGCCACACCTCCTAATAGTGCCACTCCCTGTGGGCCTATGAGGGCCATTTTCATTCCAACCACCACACTTGTCTACATAGTGAGACTCTGTCTTTAAAAAAAGAAGAAGAGACGTGTATTGTAGTTAAAATGCCAGAACTACCAAGCAAAGAAACAGTACCAGAGCTGCAAGAGAATAAAGCCAGCATACCTAAAGCCAAGCCTGTAGGAAGAACGTCAGCCCTCTCAGCGTAAGTCATGAAAGGTAGCAATCTGGAATACTAGACTTTATACCCTGAAAATAAATAGCTGTAAACTAAGAACCCAGGCTGCCAGGCTTGCATGGCAGGGGCCTTTACCCGGTGGACCATCTGATCAGATCTTGAGTTCATCTTTCTCTCTCTCCCCTTCCCACCTCCACTCTGAGATAGGGTCTATTAGCTAGCCTGGAACTGATGCATAGACCGGGCTAGCCTCCAACTCACAGAGATCCACCTGCTTCTGTCTCCTGAGTGTTGGGATAAAAGGTGCATTCTACCACTCCTGACTCAAGTTGACTTTTTGTTTTTCCATGTGCTTTGCCTGCATATAACATGTGCTTGCTTAGTGCCTTAGGAGGCCAAAAGAGGGTGCCAGATGCCCTGGTACTAGAGTTACAGATTGTAGATGAAATTCTAAACATTCTTATTAAATAAGAAACACAGAGCCAAATACAGAGTTAAAAGCCCAAGAGATCAGAGAACTAGCAAAGAGCCAAGACTACCTTTAGCTCACTATTCACTGCCATTGCTTCCCCTGGGAAAGCATTTCTTCCTGTCTGAATTGTCTTTTTATTGCCTTTCTGTTCTGCCTTCTCATTGGCTCTAACCCAACCATATGACTTCCTCGTCACTGCCTGTCTATACAGACCTCCAGGTCTCTATGGTTGGTACTGGGATTAAAGGTTTGTGTCACCACTCTTGGCTGTGTGTAGCTGGAGAGCTTCTCTCCAGGTCCCGCCAAGCCCCGGCAGTCTGACAGCTCACTTATAAAATAAACACACAGATGCTTATATTATTTAAACTGTTTGGCCTAATGGCTCAGGCTTCTTGCTAACTGTTCTTATATCTTAAATTAACCCATTTCTACTAATCTATAAGTTGCCACATGGCTTGTGGCTTACTGGTATCTTTACATGTTGCTTGTCATGGCCGTGGCTGGCAGCGTCTCTCTGGCTCAGACTTCCACTTCCCAGAATTCTCTTTTCTGCTTGTCCCGCCTATACTTCCTGCCTGTCTACTGGCCAATCAGCATTTTATTTATACAAAACAATATCCACAGCAGCTGTGTCCTTGACCACACAGAGAATCTGCCTGCCATGTAATCAGATTAAGGGCATGGGCTACCACCACCTGACTTCTGTTCCTGGCTCGCTAATGACCTCTGATCTCCAGTCAAACTTTATTTATTAACATACAAATAAAATCACACTTCAGCACAATTAAAATATCACCACATTTCCCCCTATTATTCTAATAAAAAGAAAGAAGGAAAAAAGTTATAACTAATATAAGAAAAACTATATACAATAAGTACAATAACTATATACAATATATATAAGCAATAAATACCTAAACAATGTCTAGTCCATTTGCATTTGACAAACTCAGAGAAAATATTCTATTATCTATCCTATTTTGGTAAGTCCAAAATATGCCTGATAAGTTTCTATCCTAACTTACATTACTAACAGAGTTATCTTATAATGTCTTTCAAATTTATACACTTACACCTCTTTAGTGAGTTTCTTTTCTGAAATTCTTAACAAGAAAAACTATAACTATAACTGTCTAATCTTCAACTCACTATAACTATCTAATCTTCAACTCCCTCAGAGACCCAAGAAGGAAATAATATTACCTAAAAAAAACAGGAAGTGCATGAAAGTGGCTTCCAAAAAAAAATGTGAGTTGACAGAAACAGCCAGCTGCCTGGACAGTCACCTGAGGTTTCTCCGCAGTGTTGGGGCATCATCTTCAGCCTATAGGCTTGGTGTTTCTGACAGACTCATTTGTGAAGTAGGATGCACACAAGGCCTACAGTTTGACCTCACATTTGGTGAGGAAGTCCATGTACCAGAAATACCTAAATTCCACTAGTGTCTTGTCATGATTCAGGACTTTAAATTCTGGAAATTGTGATGTTTTTGGAATTCAGCTGTTCATTCTTCTTGGCTTGTGTGTGTGGCTTCATCTCGACATCCTGTTCTTTTCCACATCCCATTCTTCTCGGCTTGTGGGTGGCTTCATCTCTTTTATTAAATGCCAGTCTACCATTGAGAGATTAGACTCCATCAGCTTAGTTACTCTTTCAAGAATAACTGTTTCAGGTGCTGTTCCACTATACATCAGAAGCTATCGGTCCACTTCTTATTCAGCTGCCTTCAAAGAAAGGAGCACTGTACCTTTTCCAGATTGCAAAGGTCACTTCAGGGATGGTGCCATATTGTCCTGGCCTCAGAGAATGCCTGTTGTTAAAGCCACTACCATACTTGTCTTGGCAAGAATCGATAGTCCTTTGTTTCATGTCCTGTCTGTTCACTTTGTCCTGATTGTCAGCAGTTGATTCAAGGACACTTTGGTATCCAGTGGTGTTGGGCCCTGACCCCCATTCCTTGGATAGCTGTTGCCTTGCTTGCTGACCTTGATCAGATGTCCTCCCTATGCTAATTCCCTGCTGGTTTCCTTCCTCCTAAACAGCTTACCAGAGGTTCCTTGTTTGTGTATCCTGCATATTGGTGTAAACAGCTCAGATGCAAGAATGTAAAACATCTGTAGAGAACTTCTGCCCTCCAGGGTTCTCCCACTGTTCTGTAAGCCTATATTTAAGGCCTCTTCCCTCCTTCAATAAAGGGCATTCTACTGAGATGAATGACCCACTGTCTTATCTCTGTTTTAATCCTCAGCCCCTCACTAGGACATAGTGAACGGGTAGTAGCATGGACGCTACACAGTGGCTAACATTTGCCACAATGAATGTTGACTCCATATGCAGTTTCTTCAATGCCCATATCTTCTCTGAAGTAGATTGGTGCTGCCAGGAGCTAACACGTCTCATAGTCATAAAAAAAGAAAAAAATTCTCAGTTATTAAAACATTTTAAATGCTCTGTTCTGCAGATCTCTGAAGGGTTTGAAGATGACCTGTCCATATATTTGCTCGACCTTAAAAACATATCTAGGAGGCAGGCAGGCACAGCAGGTGATGGCCAAAACACAGTCGCAATAAAGACTAGAAACAGAGCTATTACCCTCTGAAGAGCTAGTGAAAACAAACTCTTAATCAAAAGCTTGTAACAGGGATGCCTCTAACCCCAACATCCGGGGAAGAAGCTATCTCCATGGGACGGAACCAGAACGAATCTGAACACTCCATCTGAGGACAACCCAGGGCCCAGCTGCTGATCATGCAAAACCCAACAACTTGGAGGTGTTGGTGAGACTACCCCGCTCAGCTGAAATCCATCCGGGAGAGGATTCAGATCCCTACAGTTTGAAGTCTGAAGAAACAAGATCAGCTGAGGAGTTGATGAATGAACAAAATGTGACTTGGGAACACAGAAGAAGGCGCTGCCCAGCCACCAAACCAGATCACCAGAATCATAAGTATATACTTCACTGACTGAGATCAGTGACTGCCCCTGAAGAAACAGCCCAATAGCACCAATTTAACCAAGAACTCCTACTGAACCAAGACTAAAAATTAGAACAAGGGGGGTACTCTCAGACACAGACACCACCTGCACCGAGCAGAGGAAGAGACGAGTAGACGCCAGTGCAAAAATACAGGCAACAACATAAAGACCTATATGGCAACATCAGAACCTAGTGATTCTACACCTGCAAGACCTGAACATACCAAGACAGAAGAAACAGAAGAAATCAAACCTAAAAATGACTTTAAGAAGATGATAGAGGCCCTTAAAGAGGAAATAAAAAATTCCCTTAAAGAGGAAATAAAAAACTCCCTTAAAGAAATGGAAGAAAAAACGAACAAAAAATGGGAAGAAATCAAATCAAGCCAAGAAAAAGCAATTAAACAGATGAAAGAAACATTCCAAGATCTGAAAAATGAATTTGATACAATAAAGAAAACACATGTTAAGGGAATGCTGGAAATAGAAATCCTGACTAAACAAACAGGAACTACAGAAACAAGTATAACCAACCGATTGCAAGAGATGGAAGAGAGAATCTCTGACACTGAAGACACAATAGAGAAAATAGATTCGTCAAAGAAAACACTAAAGACAAAAAAGTCGTAACACAAAACGTCCAGGAAATTTGGGACACCATGAAAAGACCAAACCTAAGAATAATAGGGATAGAAGAAGGAGAAGAATACCAACTCAAAGGCACAGAAAATATATTCAACAAAATCATAGAAGAAAACTTTCCCAACCTAAAGAAAGAAATACCTATGAAGATACAAGAAGCTTACAGAACACCGAATAGGCTGGATCCAAAAAAAAAGTCCCCTTGCCACATAATAATCAAAACACTAAACACACAGAACAAAGAAAAACTATTAAGAGCCGCAAAGGAAAAAGACCGAGTAACATATAAAGGCAAAGCCATTAGAATAACACCAGACTTCTCAATAGAGACTATGAAAGCTAGAAGATCATGGACAAATCTTATGCAGACACTAAGAGACCACGGATGCCAACCCAGACTATTATACCCAGCAAAACTCTCAATCACCATAGGCGGAGTAAACAAAATATTCCAGGATAAAACCAGATTTAATCAATACCTGTCCACAAACCCAGCCCTACAGAAAGCACTAGAAGGGAAATTCCAACCCAAAGAAGCTAAACACATCCATGAAAAATCAAGCAATAGATAATCCCACACCAACATACACCAAAGAAGGACAACACAACACAATCACAAAAAATAACAGGAATTAACAATCACTAGTCATTAATATTCATCAATATCAATGGTCTCAACTCACCTATAAAAAGACACAGGCTAACAGAATGGATAAGAAAACAGGACCCATCTGCTGCATACAAGAAACACAAACTTCAAAGACAGACACTACCTCTGAGTAAAGGTCTGGGAAAAGGCTTTCCAAGCAAATGGACCTAAGAAACAAGCTGGTGTAGCTATCCTAATATCTAATAAAATAGACTTCAAACTAAAATCAATCAAAAGAGATCAGGATGGACATTACATATTTATCACGGGAAAAATCCACCAAGATGAAGTCTCGATTCTAAACATTTATGCTCCAAATACAAAAGCACCCACATTCATAAAAGAAACACTACTAAAGTTTAAAACGCACATCAAACCCCACACATTAGTAGTGGGAGATTTCAACACACCACTCTCACCAAAAGACAGATCTACCAGACTGAAACTTAACAAAGAAATAAAGGACCTAACAGATATTATGACTCAAATGGACTTAATAGATATCTACAGAACATTCCATCCTAACACAAAAGAATATACCTTCTTCTCAGCACCCCATGGAACCTTCTCAAAAATTGACCACATGCTTGGCCACAAAACAAATCTCAATAGATACAAAAAGTTGGAATAACCTCCTGTATCTTATCAGACCACCATGCCTTAAAGTTAGACCTCAACAACAACAAAAATTATAGAAAACCCACAAACTCATGGAAACTGAATAATGCCCACCTGAAACATCAATGGGTCAAGGAAGAAATAAAGAAAGAAATTAAAGAGTTCCTAGAATTCAATGAAAATGAAAGTACAACATACCCAAACTTATGGGACACTATGAAAGCAATGCTAAGAGGAAAATTCATAGCTCTAAATGCACACATAAAGAAGATGGAGCAATCCCATACCAATGAATTAACAGCACAATTGAAAGCTCTAAAACAAAAAGAAACAAACTCACTCAGGAGAAATAGATGTCAGGAAATAATCAAATTGAGGGCTGAAATCAATGAAATAGAAAATGAGAGAACAATACAAAAAAAATCAATGAAACAAAGAGTTGGTTCTTTGAAAAAATCAACAAGATAGACAAACCCCTAGCCAAATTAACCAAAAGGCAAAGAGAGAACACCCAAATTAACAAAATCAGAAATGAAAAGGGAGACATAACAACAGACAACGAGGAAATCCAGAGAATCATCAGATCATACTTCAAAAACTTGTACTCCACAAAAATGGAAGAAATGGACAATTTTCTGGATAAATACCACATACCAAAATTAAATCAAAACCAGATAAACCATTTAAATAGACCAATAACCCCTAAAGAAATAGAAACAGTCATCAAAAGTCTCCCAACCAAAAAAAGCCCAGGACCAGATGGTTTCAGTGCAGAATTCTACCAGACTTTCAAAGAAGAACTAATACCAATACTCTTCAAAGTGTCCCACACAATAGAAACAGAAAGAACACTACCAAACTCTTTTTATGAGGCTACAATTACCCTGCTACCCAAACCACACAAAGATGCAACAAAGAAAGAGAACTACAGACCAATCTCCCTCATGAATATTGATGCAAAAATACTCAACAAAATATTGGCAAACCGAATCCAAGAATACATCAAAACAATTATCCATCACGACCAAGCAGGATTCATCACAGGGATGCAAGGATGGTTCAACATATGAAAATCAGTCAATGTAATACACCATATAAACAAACTGAAAGAAAAAAACCACATGATCATCTCCTTAGATGCTGAAAAAGCCTTTGACAAAATCCAACACCCCTTCATGATAAAGGTCTTAGAAAGATCAGGAATACAAGGAACATTTCTAAACATAATAAGAGCAATTTATAGCAAGCCAACAACAAACATCAAATTAAACGGAGAGAAACTCAAAGCGATACCACTAAATTCAGGAACAAGACAAGGCTGTCCACTCTCCCCATATTTATTCAATATAGTACTAGAAGTTCTAGCTAGAGCAATAAGAAAACAAAAGGAGATCAAAGGGATACAAATTGGCAGGGAAGAAGTCAAACTTTCACTATTTGCAGATGATATGATAGTATACATAAGTGACCCCAAAAACTCTACCAGGGAACTCCTACAGCTGATAAACTCCTTCAGTAAAGTGGCAGGATACAAGATCAACTCAAAAAAATCAGTAGCCCTCCTATACACAAATGATAAAAGGGCTGAGAAAGAAGTCCGAGAAACATCACCCTTTACAATAGCCACAAATAATATAAAATACCTTGGGATAACACTAACTAAACAAGTGAAGGACCTTTTTGATAAGAACTTTAAATCTCTAAAGAAAGAAATTGAAGAAGATATCAGAAAATGGAAGGATCTCCCATGCTCATGGATAGGTAGGATTAACATAGTAAAAATGGCAATCTTACCAAAAGCAATCTACAGATTCAATGCAATCCCCATCAAAATCCCAACACAATTCTTCACAGACTTGGAAAGAAAAATACTCAACTTCATATGGAAAAACAAAAGACCCAGGATAGCTAAAAGAATCCTATACGATAAAGCAACCTTTGGAGGCATCACCATCCCTGACCTCAAACTCTACTATAGAGCTATAGTAATAAAAACAGCTTGGTACTGGTATAAAAACCGACATACGAACCAAATGGAATTGAATTGAAGACCCTGACATTAATCCATGCACATATGAACACCTGGTTTTTGACAAAGGAGCCAAAACTATACATTGGAAAAAAGAAAGTATCTTCAACAAATGGTGCTGGCATAACTGGATTTCAATATGTAAAAGATTACAAATAGATCCATATCTGTCACCATGCACAAAACTCAAGTCCAAGTGGATCAAAGACCTCAACATAAATCCAGTTACACTAAACTTAATAGAAAAGAAAGTAGGAAGCACTCTTGAACGCATTGGCACTGGAGACCATTTCCTAAATAAAACACCAACAGCACAGACCCTGAGCACAACAATTAATAAATGGGACCTCTCAAAACTGAGAAGCTTTTGCAGGGCAAAAGACACAGCCAATGAGACAAAAAGACAGCCAACAGAATGGGGAAAGATCTTCACCAACCCCACATCTGACAGAGGATTGATCTCAGTATATAAAGAACTCAAGAAACTAGACATCAAAATATTGAACAGTCCAATTAAAAAATGGGCTAAAGAGCTAAACAGAGAATTCACAAAACAAGAAACACAAATGGCTGAAAGACATTTAAAGAAATGATCAACATCCTTAATCATCAGAGAAATGCAAATCAAAGACTCTGAGATACCACCTTACACCTGTCAGAATGGCTACGATAAAAAACACCAATGACAGTCAATGTTGGAGAGGATGTGGAGCAAAGGGAACACTCCTCCACTGTTGGTGGGAATGTAAACTTGTACAACCACTGTGGAAATCAGTATGGCGGTTTCTCAGAAAATTAGGAATCGAACTACCTCAAGACCCAGCCATCCCACTCTTGGGCATATACCCAAGGAATGCTAATTCATACCATAAAGATACATGCTCAGCTATGTTCATAGCAGCACTATTTGTAATAGCCAGAACCTGGAAACAACCTAGATGCCCGTCAATGGAAGAATGGATGAAAAAAATTGTGGTACATATACACAATGGAGTACTACTCAGCAGAGAAAAACAATGAAAGCATGAAATTTGCAGGCAAATGGATGGAACTAGAAAAAAATCATCCTGAGTGAGGTAACCCAAACCCAGAAAGACAGTCATGGTATGTACTCACTCATAAGTGGATTCTAGATATAAAATAAAGAACAATCAGACCACAACCCATAGAACCATGGAGGCTATATATATAGCATGGAGGTCTCTAGGACGACTGTGGCTTAGAATAAATTTCGGTTTTACTCAATTATTGAAAAAAAATAGCCAAATGAATGGAAACACATGAACTATGAACCAAAGGCTGAAGGGCCCCCAGCTGGATCAGGCCCTCTTAATAGGTGAGGCAGTTGATTGGCTTGATCAGTTTGGGAGGCAACTAGGCAGTGGAACCAAGTCCTGTGCTCATTGCATGAGCTGACTGTCTGAAACCTGGAGCTTATGCAGGGACCCTTGGCTCAGTCTGGGAGGAAGGGACTGGACCTGCCTGGACTGAGTCTACCAGGTTGATAGCAGTCCTCGGGGGAGGATTTGCCCTGGAGGAGGTGGGAATGGGGGGTGGGCTGGGGGTAAGGAGAGGGGGTGAGAGGGGGGAGAATAGGGGAACCCTTGGCTGTTATGTAGAACTGAATGTTATTGTAAAATAAAAAAAACATATCTAATATGACTACAAGTTTGATTGTAATGTCTAACTACTAACTTTCATTCCATTATATCCTAATAGTTGGTAATAATAACATTCAAGGATTAGGAAATGGCATTACATTGTTAAATGAACTGTTTAAGTACAATATCTTGAATAAGATTAGAAATATGTGTATAGCATTTCTGACAATATCAATCTCAATATATATAATTTGTATACAATATACAAAAATCCAATCCAATGTAAAGTATTTAAAACTAGTAATTGTCTTTTAAAACTAGATTCAATAATATATCCTTTTATCTATATCATATCTACATCTTCTCTTTACTTTTCAGAGTAGATTCAATAATCTACCCTCTATTCTATCATTTCTATATATCTTTTTTTTTCAAACAAGAACCTTAAATCTAATCTCCTTTGCTTAGCCCTTTTCCTAACCATTAACAACAACTTATAACCAAACCTCCTAAACAATGAAAATTATCCCAAACCCTATTATCAAAACCTATTGAAAGACCAAAAACCACCCATTCCACACCACCTCTTTGGGAATGTGGGTGTCGTACTCTTAAAATTGCTTCCTGCTGGTTGTGGGCGAAGGCATCTGTATTCTGAAAAGAAAAATTTTGGGTTAATTGTCAAATTCTAGGAAAGGTAGCTATATCCTTTGTTGTCCAGTCTCTACATAATGCCAAAGTTCAGGGCTTATCTCAAGTCCTTATTCAAGTAGTCTGTGAAACTGGATCATTTCAGCTAGCCATATCAAAATTGCTCTGAGCAGTTTGTAGTCCAAAGCTGATCTGTAGGTGATGTTTGTCAGCTAAGTGGTATTATTATTGTCCATGTGGAATTGTTGTTGTGGAGCCCCATAATCTTTCTGGAAACTTCAAATTTGATGTTAGGCCTGGTCATGATTTCCTGCAGAAAACTGATAGAGAGTTGAACACAAAGACATGTAAAGGCTGCTAATTGAAACCTTTTTTCTAGAATTAGTTAGTACTCTATATGACCACTAATACCTTAACAAAGTGTGTATATATATATATATATATATATATATGTATATATATATATCTTGTAAATTCTGATATAAAATTCATACTCTTAAAAAAAGTTTAAAGAATAAGAATAGAATCAAAGAATTGAGATTAGTAGCAATACAATAGTCTCTTAATTTTTTTCTCCTGTCCCATATCAGAAGATGGTTCTTTCTTCTAGCATGATACAAGGAGTTTGCATTTTCCTTTTAACAACATGCTTGAGTTTAAAGAAGGAGAGAGCCATTCTCCAACTCCAAAGCCAGCTTTAAATTTTAATTGAACTTGAACTACAAGAAGACCATTTGTGTTAAATGTCTTTCGAGAAGAACAGAAACAAACATTTAGGAAGACTTACGAAATTTTATAGAAAGTATACCAATAGGCCAATTTACTCTTTTTCTTGGGACATTTTTCCTAGATGATTTGTCCTTTTTCTTCAGATGTTTCATTTGTCCACTGTTCTTCAGATTCTTTAGCCTTCATTCTCCTGAAAGAAAAAAAACATTTCCCCAAGACTAATTTTGGGGAGGTTCCCTTTTGGCAAGTTATAGCTGATTAAATAAAAAGGCATGTGTTAATGGTATAAGTTAGTTTAAATTAGATGGTCACATTGGTTGATGAACTATCACCTCTTCTAATTAAGAGGTCCTGTAGCAGGAATCTTAAAAGTTCTTATTAATAAAATCAAACCCGAGGCGAGTTATTGGGGTCCATGCTGGTAGATCAGAGCGACAGAACAAGCCACAGCTATCTCACCTTGCCAATTCCTTAGCTGGTCCTGTTTCCTCAGGTTGGAGGCCTCTGAGTCCTCATCCGGAATGGGTCTCAGCTGAACTGCTGCTGGAAAGCCTGAAGCTTAACCAGCCAAATGCTTAACCAGCCAAATCTTCTAGTTTCTGGTCCTCACGCCTTATATATCTTTTTGCTTTCTACCACCACTCCCTGGGATTAAAGGTTGGCTTTCTGGGATTAAAGGCGTGTCACCATGCTTGGCTGTTTCCATTGTGACCTTGAACTCACAGAGATCCAGAGGGATTTCTATCTCTGGAATGCTAGGATTAAAGGTGTGAGTGCCACCATTTTCTAGCCTTTGTATCTAGTGGCTGTCTGTTCTCTGACCCCAGATAAATTTATTAAGGTACACAATATTTTGGAGAACACAATACCACCACAAGGTCCCTCTTGTTCAAATTGAACCTTTATCAATTTTGATGGTATCTACAGCTTATCTTCTCCTGTAGAACAAAAGCGAAACCTCATCTCCAACCTAACACATATCCTGGTTTCCTTCTGAGGCCAGCACATGCTTAAAGTATATAGAGTGATTTAATTCTGTAGTTTTTTTCTATTATCCAATGTCTCTCTGCAGCTGTTGTTCCTTTCTCATTAGCATTGAGAAAATTCAAAGTTAATAGAGCATTATGCAGTCTATTTCTGGGGGGTTTTGTTACCCCTTTCTGTTTATTTAGCATATCCTTTAGAGTTCTGTTTGATCTTTCTATAACTGCTTGGCCTGTAGGATTATGTGGTATACCTGTAATATGCTTTATATTGTAATAAGCAAAAAAAAAAACCTGTTTTATTTTAACAGAGATATATGCTGGAGCATTGTCAGTTTTAATTTGTGCAGGTATACCCATGATGATCATAACTTCTAGCAAATGAGTGATTACAGAATCAGCTTTTTCAGAACAAAAAGCAGTTGCCCATTGAAATCCTGAAAAAATATCAATGGTATGGTGTACATATTTCAGTTTTCCAAATTCTGCAAAGTGAAACACATCCATCTGCCAGATTTCATTCCTGAGTACCCTTTGGGTTACATCTTGCTGGTAATGGCATCTGATTGTAAAAGGAACAAGTAGCACATTTCCTTACAATTTCTTTGGCTTGTTGCCAGGTTATGGAAAAATCCTTTTTTTAAACCTTTACTATTGACATGATGTTTTTTATGAAATTCTGAGGCCTCCAGCACATTTCCTATCAATAATTTATCAGTCTCATCATTACCTTTTGCTAGAGGGCCTGGCATGCAAGTATGGGATCAGATGTGAGTTATATATAAAGGATGACTGCCATTCCTGATTATATCTTGTAACTGAATAAATAGTGAAGTTAATTCTGATGCATCAGGGATAAATTCTGCAGTCTCAATATGTAATACCACTCTTTCATCATACTGAGAGTCAGTAACTATGTTGAGAGATTCTGAAAAATCCATTAATACCAACAGAATAGCATACAATTCTGATTTTTGAACTGAATTATAAGGACTTTGAACCACTTTACTTAAATTTTATGATTTGCAACCTGCCTTTCCTTGTTTGTTTGCATCTGTATAAATTGAATGAACCCCAGATATGGGTATTTCCCCTACAATTTGAGGCAAAATCCAATCAGCTCTCATTATTATTTCAATTCTATTGCTTTTGGGATATTTGCTGTTAATCTCTTCCCCAAAAATCACTGTAAGAACGGCCAGGTGGTGGTGGCGCATGCCTTTAATCCCAGCACTCGGGAGGCAGAGCCAGGTGGATCTCTGTGAGTTCGAGGCCAGCCTGGGCTACCAAATGAGTCCCAGGAAAGGCGCAAAGCTACACAGAGAAACTCTGTCTCGAAAAAAAAAATTACTGTAAGCACTTTGCCAAGGTTCACTTTCTGTCTGTAATTTATCAATATTCTCCTTAGTTAAAGGTATGACAATTTCTGCTGGGTCTATTCCTGTTAATTGACGAAGTCTCAATTTTCCTTTCAAAATCAAATCAGAGATTTTTTCCACACAAGTTTTTAATTTTTATTTGGTTTATTTGGTAAAAATATCCATTCCAATATAATATCTTCTCTCTGTATTAAAATTCCTGTAGCAGAATGCCTAGAGGGTAAAATAATCAAAATGTAATCCAGCTTTGGATCAATATGATTCACGTGTCCTTCATGCAATTTCTTTTCTACCAAGGCAATTCTTTCTCAGCTTCAGGTGATAATTCTCTTGGACTATTTAAGTCCTTGTCAACTTCTAAGGTTTTGAACAAATTATTCAATTCATCATATTTTTTTACCCTAACAATAGTTCACAGATGAGAAATGTCTCCAAATAATCTTTGAAAGTCATTTACAGTCTGTAATGGATCTCTCCTTATTTGCACCTTTTGGGGTCTAATTTTTTGTAGACCTATTTTATATCCTAAGTAATTAATAGAATCTACTCTTTGTATCTTTTCGGGAGCAATTTGTAATTCCCAGCAAGGCAAAATTTTCTTTCCTTCTTCAAACATTCTTTCTAAGGTATCTGCATCTGAGTCAGCTAGTAAAATATCATCCATATATAATAAATTATAGATTTAGGAAATTTTTTACGTATCACTTTTCAATTTATTTTGTTGTACAAAATAAATTAGCACAGAGCTGGGCTATTCAACATTCCCTGTGGGAGGACCCTCCATTGGTATCTCTTAACTGCTTGAGAATTATGAGTAGGCACTGTGAAGGCAAATCTTTCTCTGTCTTTTTCTTGTAAGGTTATTGGAAAGAAACAGTCTTTTAAATCAATAACTATGAGAAGCCATCCTTTTGGTAACAGAGTAGGCAAAGGAATTCCAGGTTGTAGAGAGCCCATTGGCTGAATTACTTTGTTAATTGCTCTAAGGTCTGTTACCAATCTCCATTTACTAGATATCTTTTTAATAACAAATACAGGAGAATTCTAAGGGCTGGTTGATTCTTCAATATGCTGAGCATTTAACTGTTCTTCTACAGGTCTTCTAAAGCCTGGAATTTCTCTGTTGTTAACTGCCATTGCTGAACCCATGCAGGCTTGTCTGTTAACCATTTTAAAGGTAGAGCTGTTGGTGTCTTTGGAAGTTCATCAGTTGTTGTGCCCTGTTCTTGTACAATCTGGATGGCTGGTGACAACTCATTAGAATAATACCTTCTAATATTTCTCTCAGAAACATGTGCTAGTTTATGATTTGTTTCTGGGGTTGGAGGGATGTTAGTCTGAATATTCCATTGTTGGAACAGATCTTGACCCCATAGGTTCATAGCTATGTTAGCCACATATGGTGTTAATTTTCCTCTCTCTCCTTCTGGACCTATACAATCAGGCCATCTTGCACTCTGTTTCACTTGAGATAACGTTTCAATTCCTAACAGCTGAAATTTTACCTCCTGAAGAAGCCAAGATGGATGCCAAAATTCTGGTGCAATTATGGTAACGTCAGCTCCTGTGTCTACCAGACCAGACAGCAAAACACCATTTATTCTTATTGTTAATTTTGTTTTTTGTTCATTTATAGAAGTTTGTCAAAAAATTTTTCTTTATAGTTTCTCCTGAATTTTCTGTTCTCTCTGTCTCAGCTGTTCCATCACCCCACGCAGCCTGGTTTATTCCAATAGGCATTTGGTTATTTAATTGCTCTCAGTAGGGGTTTCTTCTATGACTGCACGAAAGGTCTGAACTGGATTTGCTGTGGGGGCCTGCCTGAGGTCCCTCTTGGAGTTTCCCAAAGACTAAGGCAAAGTATTACCTTGTCTGTCCCTTGTTGATCTACATTTTTTGGTCCAATATTTTCCCTTACCACACCTTCTGAATACTCCAGAAGGAAGGGGCATTCTGTTGTCATTGTGCCTTGAAGAAACATTGTTTCTATGAACGACCTGTTTACAGTCCCTTTTCAAATGTCTTTGGTTTCCACATCCAAAACATCTGACATTCCTCAAAAATCTTGAAATGGCTTCTTCTAACCACATATCATCATGGCCATGAGATTCAACATTAAACGTGTCTCTAATCCAATCTTCCAAGGGTGCAGATCTTGCCTTTAATGGCCTGATTATTCTTTTGCATGCTTCATTCTTGTTCTCAAAAGCTAAAGATTTGATTATTATCTGGCTAGATTCTGAATTAAGGACCATTCTCTTTACTGTTGAAGTCAGTCTTTGTAAGAAATCTGTGAAGGATTCTTTTGACTCAGTTTTCTTTCCTGTTTCCTCAGTCCTGTCCTATGTATTCAAGGATGCCATTAGACATAGAATTAGGGTTTGGTTATCATATAAACATTGTCTTTGTATTTCAGCATATTGGCCTTCTCCAAAAGCTGATCCTGAAAGATTTGCACACCTCTAGCCCTCTATTGATTTTCTATGTTTTTAGCCTCATGTTTGAAACACATGTGCCACTGCAGCTGTGACACAGGTTCCAGAGCAGCATTTACCAGTTCCCACCAGTCCTGTGGTATAATCTTATAAGTTGACCAGGAGTTTAACATTTGCTTTACAAATGGGGTGCATGCCATAAGATACTATTGCCTCTTTAAACCTTTGTAGCAGGATTCTTAAAGGTTCTTATTAATAAAATCAAACCTGAGGTGAGTTATTGGGGTCCATGCTGGTAGATCAGAGAGACAGAACAAGCCACAGCTATCTCACCTTGCCAATTCCTCAGCTGGTCTTGTCTCCTCAGACTGGAGGCCTCTGAGTCCTCATCTGGAATGGGTCTCAGCTGAATTACTGCTCAAAAGCCTGAATGCTTAACCAGCCAAAATGCTTAACCAGCCAAATCTTCTAGTTTCTGGTCCTCACGCCTTATATATCTTTTTGCTTTCTACCACCACTCCCTGGGATTAAAGGCTGGCTTTCTGGGATTAAAGGCGTGTCACCATGCTTGGCTATTTCCAATGTGGCCTTGAACTCACAGAGATCCAGAGGGATTTCTATCTCTGGAATGCTAGGATTAAAGGTGTGAGTGCCACCATTTTCTAGCCTTTGTATCTAGTGGCTGTCTGTTCTCTGACCCCAGATAAATTTATTAGAATACACAATACCACCACATTTCCTCTCTTTTTGTCTAAAATTAAAGAAAGCTTATAACTAATACAAGAAAAACTATCTTCAATAAGTATATGCAATATACAGTCAAGATTACATTAACAATGTCTAGTCCATTAACATTTGACAGATCCAGACAAAAAACTCCATTATATATATTAACAATGTCCAGTCCAGTAACATCTGATAAACTCAGACCAAAAAATTTGCATTACTTATCTTATTTAAAACAAGTAGTTCCTTTTTAAAAGTAGATTCCATAATCTCCCTTTTTATCTTATATCCATATTTTCTCCTTTTTCTTTTCATAATAGATTCATTAGTCTACCTTTTGTCATTTTTATATCTTCCCCTTTTTCTTCAGTGTAGATTCAGTGATCTACCTATTTATCCTATTATTTCTTTATCTTTTTTCTCAGAGTAGATTCGATGATCTGTCTCATATCTATATTGTCTTTTTCTTTTTGCTTTCTAGGGGTGAAGATATCTTTAGGGAATCTTGAAAAGAAAATTTTTTGGTTAATCGTCAAGTCCTGTATCATTTGTCCAGTCTCTGCATAATAGGAAAGTTCAGGGCTTGTTTCAAGTCCTTGTTCGAGTAGTCTGTCAGGCTGTATCATCTCAGCTAGTCCTCTCGAAATTGTCCTGACCAGTTTGTAGTCCAAAGTCGATTTTTCCATGGTGTTAATCGGCTTAATGGCTTTATCATAGTCCATGTGGAATCATCGTTGTAGGATCCTGTCATCTTTTTGAAGATTTCAAAGTCACTGTTAGGCATGGTCATGGTTTCCTGCAGACTTTTTTTAAAATTTTTTATTTATTTATTTATTTATTTATTTATTTATTTATTTATTTATTTTTGCCTCCTCTGTGGTCTGGAGCAATCACAGTCTGATAAATGTCTCTCTCTCGGAACCATGAACATTCTTCCCTAGAACAGAAAATCTTCACAGCAATTTTCCCCCACCATTTGTCTTGCCAAACTTTTCCAAACTGACCTTTGTCGATGCTTTCTTGTAACACGATGGTCCTGGCAATTTTTCTCTGAACCAGCAGCAGTAAACCCTTTGTTCCAGGTAGCAGCATCACCGCAGTCACCAACATGATGAGAAGGAGCTGGCAACGTGGAGCAGTAGACACTGCTTCCATGGTCCCACCACTGTTTGTGGCTCAGTCCGGGCCGAAGTTTCTCCCAAGCCTCCTAGGCTGGCCTCAAACTCGGGATCCTCCTGCCTCTGTCTCCTTCAGCAAATCCTACCGGCGTGTGCCACCACCACCGGCTGAGTGTAGCTTGGACCTGAGCTGGGGCTCATAAGGCCACAGACAAACAGTTTTTTCATTAATTCGTAACACGAACGTTGGGCGCCAGATGTAGCAGGATTCTTAAAGGTTCTTATTAATAAAATCAAACCTGAGGTGAGTTATTGGGGTCCATGCTGGTAGATCAGAGAGACAGAACAAGCCACAGCTATCTCACCTTGCCAATTCCTCAGCTGGTCTTGTCTCCTCAGACTGGAGGCCTCTGAGTCCTCATCTGGAATGGGTCTCAGCTGAATTACTGCTCAAAAGCCTGAATGCTTAACCAGCCAAATCTTCTAGCTTCTGGTGCTCATGCCTTATATATCTTTTTGCTTTCTACCACCACTCCCTGGGATTAAAGGCTGGCTTTCTGGGATTAAAGGCGTGTCACCATGCTTGGCTATTTCCAATGTGGCCTTGAACTCACAGAGATCCAGAGGGATTTCTATCTCTGGAATGCTAGGATTAAAGGTGTGAGTGCCACCATTTTCTAGCCTTTGTATCTAGTGGCTGTCTGTTCTCTGACCCCAGATAAATTTATTAGAATACACAATACCACCACAAACCTTCATAAATCTAACATTTCAATTGGAGTCCAAATATTTTGTGCATTCACTTGAACAGGTAGCTGTTGTTCGGTTACCAAATAAATTAAGGTTGATTGTGTGAAAACAGGCTTTATTTCTTTAACCTAATAATCCAATCCTGAAATAATCTCATTGTTAATTTCTTCTGTCTGAATCTGAATTTCTCTATAATTCATTTTAGCAGGTTTTTCTAAAGGTTTTATCCTGGCACTTAAATTGACTATCTTTTTAAATGGTAAAAAAAAAGAATAAGGAAAGTAATAATGTGCATAATTGATGTAATGTACATCCCATCAACATTAATCTTCTCATATAGTTGTTCCATATTCAGACTGCCTAAAATCTTATCAAACAAAGTCCATTTTTCTGCTATTGACACATAATACCCATTTTTTTAATGTGGAAAAATTTTATTCTTTTAAGTAGGTTTTACCTTTAAAATATCTGATATCTTAATTGACTTACAAGTCTGTGTAGAACAGTAGCTATCTGAGGGAATTTCAAAACAGCTACTTAGCATCCAAGATGGAAATCCAAAGAGAAAGAAAGAGAGAGAGAGGAAAAGAAAGAAAAATAGAAAGCGTAGTCACATTTTCTGGCTAAAACTGAAATCCAGCCACCAGTTCTGAGTCAAGCCTGGGCTACAGCTTCCTTAAGATCTGACCATGTGAGTTGGCATTTCAGCTGAAAGCAGCTCCATCTGCAGTTGTGAGTAGCAATTACAGTTGAGTGCAGCCAGATCGGTAGTTAAAAGCCACAGAGGTCAGAGAGCAGTAGATGAGAGCTGAGACAAAGACCGCCTTCTTACTACCCACTGCCAATGCCATCCTTCCCGTGAGAAAGACACCTAATTCCTGTGTGTCTGTCTTTTTATTGACTTTCTGTTCTGCATTTTCATTGGTTATAAACCAAACAAATGACCTCCTCATTACTGCTGTCGATACAGACATCCAATCTCTATGGATGGTATTGAGATTAAAGGCATGTGTCTCCAAGCTGGCTATGTCCTTCACAGGGACTCTGACTACTATGGGATTGGATTAAGGCCATGTGCTACCACTGCCAGACTTCTGCTATGGCTTGCTATTAGCTCTGACCCCCAAGAAACTTTATTAACACACAAATAGTCACATTTCACCAAAAAACCATAAGGTATATTTTACAAATGTATAAGAATTTCTTAAGGAAACACGGTTTTTTGAATAATTGTTAGAAGGAGCAGAGAAACAGATAGAGGAAAGACTTTTGGGAGAATATTAACAAGAAAATCACTCACCAGGGCAGACAAAATCATCACATGACTGTCTTCCTCTAATTTAACAGAGTTTTACAATGGATATCCATTGTGCCATGTAGTAGAATCGTTGACATACTATTTAAAACGTAAGAAACATACAATTGTCTGGCAGTGGTGGTGCATGCCTTTAATCTCAGAACTTGGGAAGGTGAGTTATAGGGATCTCTTAGGTTCCAGGCAAGCCTGGGCTACAGAGCATGATCAAGTACAGGCACCACATTACACAAGAGAAACCCTGATTCAAAAAACAAAAAAAAAAAAACAAAAAAAAAAAAATTAAAAATAAAAAATGAAAAAAAAAGGAAAGAAAGAAAAGAAAAGAAAAAAACCAAAAAGAACCATTCAATGGATATGCAAATGAAAAAGCCCAGTAACCTCCCCCATCAGGATTTTATGCCTACATTTTGAGTAGGGCAGATGGAACACCTCACGATTGTTACATTAACAAACAAACAGAAAACAGATAGACAGACAGACAAATAACAAAAAACAGGCCCAATAAGGGGCTGGGCTTGGCTCTTAGCTCTAGTGTTTGTCTGGTATGTATGAGCCTGAGTTCCTCCAATAGGGGAGGGTAAAGAGAGAGGAGGAGGGAAGAGAGAGAAAGAGAATCATAAATAGTAAAAGTGGTTTCAAGTGTCAAAATCAGAATATAACAAAACCATAGAACAAGAAGGAAAAGTACCAAAGACGCCACATATAAATTAAGTAGGACAGTGCATAATTTCCATTTTTAACACAAATGAAGGTTTTAATTTTGAAAGTTTTTTTTTCAACTCCTGATGACCTTGAGGATAAACTAATAATGCTTCAGAGACATGGTTTCATGGGTCCTGCCTAGCCCTGAATACACCTTGTCCACAGACTGGCCAGGTACTCCCCATGCAGCAGGCTGACCTTGAACTCCTGATCTTCCTGTCCTTGTCTATCATCTTCTGAGCTTAGGGATGTTCTAAATTACTCACACTAGTACTTTTTAAAATTTCCTTCTGGTATCGAACCCATTGGCCTCCAGCATGCAAGACAAACACTGTATCCTTGGAGTATTTTCTTAGATCAGTTCTTTGCATGTGAAACCATATGAATCTGAAATGGATTTTTGATTAAATTAAAAAAGAGCCATATACAAAGATTTAGCCACTGGTTTTATTACAACCTTGACCTCAGACCAACAAGTGAAGTTTCACTTTGCTAATTTCCATTTCCGTTTTACTTTGGGAATGAAGAAAATTTCTAGGACCTTGTTTGTGGGGATGGGACAATGAATTCATGAGAATGTAGGTAGGGGTTGGGAAAATGAGTTTCTTGTTTCTATGTGTTGCACAAAATCAGGCATTACAAACCATAAAGACATGCAAACGTGGATTTCTCCTCTCGACTACCAACGCAAACACCACCACCACCACCACCACCACCACCACCACCACCACCACCACCACCACACCACCACCACCACGCAATAACGCCTGTGGGCATAGACATAAGCAAAATTGTATACCGGTGGGTTCTTGAGGGTTAAGGGTCCCACCTTGCCTGGGCCCCGCCCTGCCTGGGTGGGGCTTTCTTGGAAGCCAGGCTTATATATGGGAACTGTGGTCCTCTCCAAACACTCTTGATCAGTCAGTTCTCCTGATCACATCTCTCTCCTAGACCGTCCACAGAGTCTCTTGCAGAAGAAGCCAGACAACAGGTGTCCCTGAAGGAAGACAAATAGTGCACAAGTCCATCAGCTGCATCAGACCTTGTCTGGCAAGTCTGGTCAAGTGCCAAGGCCCCATTGCTACCAGAATGCCAGGAGTTCCGCCCCGCAGTCCAACCGCCAACCCGGTGCCCTACAGGGCAGCCCAGCCAGAAGGACCCAGGCCTGCAAATCGCCACTGCCCTCAGCAGGCACAGGCAGA
Organism: Peromyscus leucopus; assembly: GCF_004664715.2. Lineage (NCBI taxonomy): Eukaryota > Metazoa > Chordata > Mammalia > Rodentia > Cricetidae > Peromyscus > Peromyscus leucopus. Next base: position 106,912,586 of record NC_051069.1, on the reverse strand, counting down.
CCTGGAAGCGCCAACTAGGCCGGCCAGCGAGCAGCTCTCCACCACCATGTTCCTGCCTGCTGGCCTTACTCTCAAACTGCATCTGCAAGGTTTCGACCTGCTGCTGGAGCGCGAGCCCGATTCGGTCATGACAGTGATACTCCCTGGACACACCATCATCGTGGTGCCCGAGCATCTCCAGGACTCCTACCAGCCTGGACAGCCTGGCTTCTTGCCAGCCAGCCAGCAGGAGGCCGCTCTCCTGGAAATGCCCCAGGACCACCAGGTCATCCTCCAGCGGGAATCCTCCAGCACATGTGTAGCAGACACCCAAGGCTCGAGAAACCCGCCTATCCCAGAGGAAGACAATCAAGGAGGTTTAGGCGACTTCCTGAGGCCTATGCCGTGGATGAATGCTCCAGCCGGCATGGTCCCTGCGATGCTTCTCCCCTTCACTGGGATGTCAAGCCCCTTGTTCCCGGGCCAAGTGCCATGTTCCTGGGGCCCATCAGCCTCTCCTGGTGCAGAGAGATATGCTCCCAGCACCATCTGGAGCCTCAAAGGGAGCATGCTGTGGCCTCTCCCCAGCTCACCACTGCAGCCTCTCCCTCCATCTCCTCCTCCTCCTCCTCCTCCTCCAAGTTACCAGGCACAGGACCCTCAGAGTCGTCAGAAGCTCTGGCGCCCTCGGTGCAAGGCCCGGAGGCGTCTCTTCTAGGAAAGAAAGGACTGCTCTCTGGACACACAGCACCCTGGACACTCACCTGGCTGCCCTATGGATTCCGTGCCCCTGGAGACACCAAACAACCCAACATCGAGCCTGTCTCCACACGGGTGCTTTTTGCAGCCCACTAGCTTCACAAAGAATGGAGACACTATATCTCACCGCTGAGGTCAAAACCTGCTTGCCAGTTGAAGGCTTCATCTCAGAACCTTCCAGATCCCCCTCATTTGCATGGCTGGATCCATGGACAGAGACTCTCAGTGTCCCCTATTTCAACGGAACCAAGAGTACTGGGTTTGCTACGCTGCCACTGTCCTTTCTGTGTTCCTGACTGGATGGAGACTTGGCCTTGCCTTGGCCCTCCTGGACTGTTCAAGCTGCTCCTCCTCCAGGAACCAACAAATACCCCAGTGGGAGAAGATGGTTCCTGCCCTAAGTGTATGATATTCTGTGCTCCTTCACAGCCATGCCCGAACCTTCCGGAACAGTCTTCCCTTGTCTATATCCTGAGCACAACCAAGGCTACACAGTGAAACGTCATCTCAGAAGACAAGGCTAACAAAAAACCAACAAAAAGACAGCTACTGAAGGAAGCAGTTGGGGCTGGGGAGCTGACATGTGCCCTTAGCTCCCAGCCCTGGACATCCAGAGACTGCCTAGCAGATCTCTCTGAACCAGAGCTTGCTCTCCAACAAAAACCCCACTTTCATGACTTACTTTTGAAATGCTCTTCTCCAGAGCAAAGTTTGGAAGTACTTCCAAACTTCACTTAAACACTAATAAAATTTGTGTAACCCAGTATGGGAGGCTGTGTAAAGGAGTTTTTGAGGGAGAGTTGGAGAGAGGGAGAAAGAGAGAAAGAGAGAGAGAGTTTCTGTGTGTGTGTGTGTGTGTGTGTGTGTGTTTGTGTTTTGTGTGTGTGTTTATGCATTTGAGAAAGGACAATACAAACACAAGCAATCTGGGGTATTGTATGAACACACAAATTGATTGAAAATCAGCCTGCTAATGAAATGGAGGGTCTCACCTTCCCTTGGCCCAACCCAGTATACATGATTACCAAATGTATCATCTTAAATAAGAAACATATTAAAATGTCAATTGAGGGAAATTGCTTCTGGCTACCCATATTAAGAGAAACAGGTATCTTTAAAAATTGAAATAGAAGTTGAACACACAAACAAAGAAATGAATACACAAACACACACACACACACACACACACACACAAAATAGCCACTGGAAGAGATGGGGTTCAGTGGGAAAGGGTAATTTTTAGGTAAGTTATGACAGGACCATCATATTTCACATGAAAATGAAATTGAATAACTATCTGGTGGTTTTAATAATCCATTCCATCCAGATATGAGGTTCAATCGTGTTGGGTGTGGTGTCCCATGCTTCCAACAGCAGCAGTGAGGACACTGAGAGAAGAATAGGAAGGGTCCAGGTGGACACTGGCCACATTGACCTTTGGTGAACCTGACAGAGAGGTAAGCTGGGAAAGGAAACTTGTGAGACTCTGAGGAGCAACTGAGTGTAGTGATGCACGCCTGTAATCCAGGTGAGGGCAGCTGGATCAGGAGTTGGAGCCCACACACAGCCACACAGGAAGTTCAAGGGCAATGGGGGCTGTAAGGGACAGTGTCAAAGAGATCAAAAATAAAGAGGGACTGGAGAGATGGCTCAGCACTTAGAGTAGTGGATCTCAACCCATGGTGAGAGGCAACCTTGAGGGATTCGAGGTCTCATGTCAGGCATGCTGAAGAGCAAATATTTACAAAATTGTTCATTACAGTAGTAAAATTACAGTTATCAAGTAGCAACAGAAATAAATTTAGGGTTGTGGGTCCTCAATACATGAGGAACTGTTTGAAGGGTCCCAGCATTAGGGCAGTGATGAACCACTCACTTAGAAGGACTGTCTGCTGTTGTAGAACCCAGAGGATGGCACTCAACCACCTGTCACACATTTCCAGAAGATCTCTAACACCCTCCTCTCTCCTTGCTCTTCTTTGTCCCAAGTGCATGTAAACTCACAAAGGCCTACAAACTTGCACATAAGCAAATGAAATATAAATAAATAAATAAAGGTTTAACATACAGAATGAAGAGAATCAGAAGATAAGAACTTCTTATACAGGGAGTCTGGTGTCTAGTCTTGTTTGTCATCTTGATGTGTCTGAAAATAACTAAACTCCCAGAGGTCAAATAAACCTGTGAGGGATTTTTCTTGATTGAATCATTTGAGGTGGGAAGTATAGCTGAATATTTTCTGTGTCCCACCCAGTCCACAGACCCTTAGAACCAAGTAAACACACAGAAGCTTATGTGAATTAAAACTGCTCAGTCATTAACTCAGGCTTACTATTGACTACCTCTTACACTTCAATTCAGCCTATTTCTGTTAATATATATGTCATCACATGTTCAGGGACTTTATCTGTGTGTCATTACATGCTGAATCTTGGACAGTAGGCTGGTGTCTTCTGCCTCTGCCTTTCTCTTCCCAGAATTTTCCTTTTCTGCTCATCACACCTTACTTCTTGTCTGGCTACTGACTAATCAGCATTTTTTTTTTTATCAACCATTCAGAGCAATGTAGATTCACAGCATACAAAACATCCCACAATATGGATGACCCAATCTGAATCTGGTTCTTTAGAGGTGGAAAGATTCCCAGCACAGCTAGAGAAAGAAGGTGTTGGTACATGCACCCCAGCCTTTGGGAGGTAGAGACAGTCAATCTGAAGTCCAAGGTTATCCTCACTGCATAGTGTATTTGGGCCAGTTGGGGTGGGTACATGACATCTTGCTGAAAAAGAAATGCTGAAAGTATTTCTAAAGTCCTTAGAGTACTTTGAGGAATAATTAGGAAAAGGAAGAGAGCCAGCAAGAGGAGAGGGTCATGGGGCATGAATGAAATCAAGGTCGAGTTTACACGTGTATGAGAATGTCCTTAGGAAACCCAGTAGTTTGAATAATTGTTAGGAGGAGGAGAGAAACAGATGGAGGGAAGAGTTTTGGGAGAACTTTTCCAAGAAGATCTCTCAGGAGGACAGCCAGAATTATCACATGACTATATTCTTCAGAGGTTTCCAATGCATGTACATAGTGTCATGTAGTAGATTCGTTGACACACTATTAAAAAGTAAGACACATCAATGGCCAGAGAGTGGTGGTGCATGCCATTAATCTCAGAACTTGGGAAGCTGAGTCATAGGGATTTCTGTAGGTTCCAGGCCAGCCTGGTCTACAGAGCAAGATCCAGGACAGGCAGCAGGCTACACAAGAGAAACCCTGACTCAAAAAAGCAAAAATAATAATAATAATAATAATAGTAATTTAAAAATAAAAATTGAAAAAAAAAGAAAAGAAAGAGAAGAAAAAAAACAAAAAACATTCAATGGATATGCAAATGAAAATGCATGGTAACCTCCACCATCAGGATCCTAGGCCTATCTATATCTTGAGTAGGGCAGATGGAATACCTCACCCCTGTTACATATAAACAACAAACAGACAGACAGACAAATAACAAAAAACAGGCCAAAAAGGGGCTGGGCTTGGCCCTTAGCTCTAATGATTGTCTGGCATGTATGAGCATGAGTTCCTCCAGTAGTGGAGGGTAAAGAGAGAGGAGAGGAGGGAAGAGAGAGAAAGAGAGAGTCATAAATAGTAAAAGTGGTTTCAAGTGTCAAAATCAGAATATAACAACACCATAGAACAAGAGGGATAAATACCAAAGATGCCACTTATAAATTAAGTAGGACTGTGCTTAATTTCCATTTTTAACACAAATGAAGGTTTTAATTTTGAAAGTTTTTTTTTTCAACTCCTGATGACCTTGAGGATAAACTAATAATGCTTCAGAGACATGGTTTCATGGGTCCTGCCTAGCCCTGAATATACCTTGTCCACAGACTGGCCAGGTACTCCCCATGCAGCAGGCTGACCTTGAACTCCTGATCTTCCTGTCCTTGTCTCTCATCTTCTGAGGTTAGGGATGTTCTAAATTACTCACACTAATACTTTTTAAAATTTCCTTCTGGGATCAACCCATTGGCCTCCAGCATGCAAGGCAAACACAGTATCCTTGGAGTATTTTCTTAGATCAGTTCTTTGCATGTGACACCATATGAATCTGAAATGGATTTTTGATTAAATTAAAAAAGAGCCATATACAAAGATTTAGCCACTGTTTTTATTACAACCTTGACCTCAGACGAACAAGTGAAGTTTCACTTTGTTAATTTCCATTTCCGTTTTACTTTGGGAATGAAAATTTTCTAGGACCTTGTTTGTGGGGATGGGACAATGAATTCATGAGAATGTAGGTAGGGGTTGGGAAAATGAGTTTCCTGTTTCTATGTGTTGCACAAAATCAGGCATTACAAACCATAAAGACATGCAAACGTGGATTTCTCCTCTCGACTACCCCCCAAAACACCACCACCACCACCACCACCACCACCACCACCACCACCACCACCACCACCACCACCACAACCACCACGCAATAACACCTGTGGGCATACACATAGGCACAATTGCACACAGGTGGGTTCTTGAGGGTTAAGGGTCCCACCTTGCCTGGGCCCCGCCCTGCCTGGGTGGGGCTTTCTTGGAAGCCAGGCTTATATATGGGAACTGTGGTCCTCTCCAAACACTCTTGATCAGTCAGTTCTCCTGATCACATCTCTCTCCTAGACCGTCCACAGAGTCTCTTGCAGAAGAAGCTAGACGACAGGTGTCCCTGAAGGAGGACGAATAGTGCACAAGTCCATCAGCTGCATCAGACCTTGTCTGGCAAGTCTGGTCAAGTGCCAAGGCCCCATTGCTACCAGAATGCCAGGAGTTCGGCCCCGCAGCCCCACCGCCAACCCGCTGCCCTACAGGGCAGCCCAGCCAGAAGGACCCAGGCCTGCAAAGCGCCACTGCCCTCAGCAGGCACAGGCAGACCTGGAAGCGCCCACTGGGCCGGCCACTGTACAGCTCACCACCACCATGTTCCTGACTGCTGGCCTTACTCTCAAACTGCATCTGCAAGGTTTCGACCTGCTGCTGGAGCGCGAGCCCGATTCGGTCATGACAGTGATACTCCCTGGACACACCATCATCGTGGTGCCCGAGCATCTCCAGGACTCCTACCAGCCTGGACAGCCTGGCTTCTTGCCAGCCAGCCAGCAGGAGGCTGCTCTCCTGGAAATGCCCCAGGACCACCAGGTCATCCTCCAGCGGGAATCCTCCAGCACATGTGTAGCAGACACCCAAGGCTGGAGAAACCCGCCTATCCCAGAGGAAGACAATCAAGGAGGTTTAGGCGACTTCCTGAGGCCTATGCCGTGGATGAATGCTCCAGCCGGCATGGTCCCTGGATGCTTCTCCCCTTCACCGGGATGTCAAGCCCCTTGTTCCCGGGCCAAGTGCCATGTTCCTGGGGCCCATCAGCCTCTCCTGGTGCAGAGAGATATGCTCCCAGCACCATCTGGAGCCTCAAAGGGAGCATGCTGTGGCCTCTCCCCAGCTCACCACTGCAGCCTCTCCCTCCATCTCCTCCTCCTCCTCCTCCTCCTCCTCCAAGTTACCAGGCACAGGACCCTCAGAGTCGTCAGAAGCTCTGGCGCCCTCGGTGCAAGGCCCGGAGGCGTCTCTTCTAGGAAAGAAAGGACTGCTCTCTGGACACACAGCACCCTGGACACTCACCTGGCTGCCCTATGGATTCCGTGCCCTGGAGACACCAAACAACCCAACATCGAGCCTGTCTCCACACGGGTGCTTTTTGCAGCCCACTAGCTTCACAAAGAATGGAGACACTAGATCTCACCGCTGAGGTCAAAACCTGCTTGCCAGTTGAAGGCTTCATCTCAGAACCTTCCAGATCCCCCTCATTTGCATGGCTGGATCCATGGACAGAGACTCTCAGTGTCCCCTATTTCAACGGAACCAAGAGTACTGGGTTTGCTACGCTGCCACTGTCCTTTCTGTGTTCCTGACTGGATGGAGACTTGGCCTTGCCTTGGCCCTCCTGGACTGTTCAAGCTGCTGCTCCTCCAGGAAGCAACAAATACCCCAGTGGGAGAAGATGGCTCCTACCCTGAGTGTATGATATTCTGTGCTCCTTCACAGCCATGCCCGAACCTTCTGGAACAGTCTTTCCTTGTCTATATCCTGAGCACAACCAAGGCTACACAGTGAAAGGCCATCTCAGAAGACAAGGCTAACAAAAAACCAACAAAAAGACAGCTACTGAAGGAAGCAGTTGGGGCTGGGGAGCTGGCATGTGCCCTTAGCTCCCAGCCCTGGAAATCCAGAGACTGCCTAGCAGATCTCTCTGAACCAGAGCTTGCTCTCCAACAAAAACCCCACTTTCATGACTTACTTTTGAAATGCTCTTCTCCAGAGCAAAGTTTGGAAGTACTTCCAAACTTCACTTAAACACTAATAAAATTTGTGTAACCCAGTATGGGAGGCTGTGTAAAGGAGTTTTTGAGAGAGAGTTGGAGAGAGGGAGAAAGAGAGAAAGAGAGAGAGAGTTTCTGTGTGTGTGTGTGTGTGTGTGTGTGTGTGTGTGTTGTGTGTGTGTGTTTATGCATTTGAGAAAGGACAATACAAACACAAGCAATCTGGGGGATTGTATGAACACGCAAATTGATTGAAAATCAGCCTGCTAATGAAATGGAGGGTCTCACCTTCCCTTGGCCCAACCCAGTATACATGATTACCAAATGTATCATCTTAAATAAGAAACATATTAAAATGTCAATTGAGGGAAATTGCTTCTGGCTACCCATATTAAGAGAAACAGGTATCTTAAAAAATTGAAATAGAAGTTGAACACACAAACAAAGAAATGAATACACAAACACACACACACACACACACACACACACACACACAAAATAGCCACTGGAAGAGATGGGGTTCAGTGGGAAAGGGTAATTTTTAGGTAAGTTATGACAGGACCATCATATTTCACATGAAAAGTGAAATTGAATAACTATCTGGTGGTTTTAATAATCCATTCCATCCAGATATGAGGTTCAATCGTGTTGGGTGTGGTGTCCCATGCTTCCAACAGCAGCAGTGAGGACACTGAGAGAAGAATAGGAAGGGTCCAGGTGGACACTGGCCACATTGACCTTTGGTGAACCTGACAGAGAGGTAAGCTGGGAAAGGTAACTTGTGAGACTCTGAGGAGCAACTGTGTGTAGTGATGCACGCCTGTAATCCAGGTGAGGGCAGCTGGATCAGGAGTTGGAGCCCACACACAGCCACACAGGAAGTTCAAGGGCAATGGGGGCTGTAAGGGACAGTGTCAAAGAGATCAAAAATAAAGAGGGACTGGAGAGATGGCTCAGCACTTAGAGTAGTGGATCTCAACCCATGGTGAGAGGCAACCTTGAGGGATTCGAGGTCTCATGTCAGGCATGCTGAAGAGCAAATATTTACAAAATTGTTCATTACAGTAGTAAAATTACAGTTATCAAGTAGCAACAGAAATAAATTTAGGGTTGTGGGTCCTCAATACATGAGGAACTGTTTGAAGGGTCCCAGCATTAGGGCAGTGATGAACCACTCACTTAGAAGGACTGTCTGCTGTTGTAGAACCCAGAGGATGGCACTCAACCACCTGTCACACATTTCCAGAAGATCTCTAACACCCTCCTCTCTCCTTGCTCTTCTTTGTCCCAAGTGCATGTAAACTCACAAAGGCCTACAAACTTGCACATAAGCAAATGAAATATAAATAAATAAATAAAGGTTTAACATACAGAATGAAGAGAATCAGAGGATAAGAACTTCTTATACAGGGAGTCTGGTGTCTAGTCTTGTTTGTCATCTTGATGTGTCTGAAAATAACTAAACTCCCAGAGGTCAAATAAACCTGTGAGGGATTTTTCTTGATTGAATCATTTGAGGTGGGAAGTATAGCTGAATATTTTCTGTGTCCCACCCAGTCCACAGACCCTTAGAACCAAGTAAACACACAGAAGCTTATGTGAATTAAAACTGCTCAGTCATTAACTCAGGCTTACTATTGACTACCTCTTACACTTCAATTCAGCCTATTTCTGTTAATATATATGTCATCACATGTTCAGGGACTTTATCTGTGTGTCATTACATGCTGCTTCTTAGACAGTAGGCTGGTGTCTTCTGCCTCTGCCTTTCTCTTCCCAGAATTTTCCTTTTCTGCTCATCACACCTTACTTCTTGTCTGGCTACTGGCTAATCAGCATTTTTTTTTTTTATCAACCATTCAGAGCAATGTAGATTCACAGCATACAAAACATCCCACAATATGGACGACCCAATCTGAATCTGGTTCTTTAGCGGTGGAAAGATTCCCAGTATAGCTAGAGAAGGAAGGTGTTGGTACATGCACCCCAGCCTTTGGGAGGTAGAGACAGTCAATCTGAAGTCCAAGGTTATCCTCACTGCATAGTGTGTTTTGGGCCAGTTGGGGTGTGTACATGACAGAAAATTTTCATTTCTGAAAAAGAAATGCTGAAAGTATTTCTAAAGTCCTTAGAGTACTTTGAGGAATAATTAGGAAAAGGAAGGGAGCCAGCAAGAGGAGAGGGTCATGTGACATGAATGAAATCAAAGTCGAGTTTACACGTGTATGAGAATGTCCTTAGGAATCCCAGTAGTTTGAATAATTGTTAGGAGGAGGAGAGAAACAGATGGAGGGAAGACTTTTGGGAGAACTTTTCCAAGAAGATCTCTCAGGAGGGCAGACAGAATTATCACATGACTATATTCTTCAGAGTTTTCCAATGCATATCCATCGGGTCATGTAGTAGATTCGTTGACATACTATTTAAAAGGTAAGACACATCAATGGCCAGAGAGTGGTGGTGCATGCCATTAATCTCAGAACTTGGGAAGCTGAGTCATAGGGATTTCTGGAGGTTCCAGGCCAGCCTGGTCTACAGAGCAAGATCCAGGACAGGCAGCAGGCTACACAAGAGAAACCCTGACTCAAAAAACAAAAATAAAATAATAATAATAATAATAATAATAATAATAATTTAAAAATAAAAATTGAAAAAAAAAGGAAAGAAAGAGAAGAAAAAAACAAAAAACATTCAATGGATATGCAAATGAAAATGCATGGTAACCTCCACCATCAGGATCTTAGGCCTACATCTTGAGTAGGGCAGATGGAATACCTCACCCCTGTTACATATAAACAACAAACAGACAGACAGACAAATAACCAAAAACAGGCCCAAAAAGGGGCTGGGCTTGGCTCTTAGCTCTAGTGTTTGTCTGGCATGTATGAGCATGAGTTCCTCCAATAGTGGAGGGTAAAGAGAGAGGAAGAGGAGGGAAGAGAGAGAAAGAGAGAGTCATAAATAGTAAAAGTGGTTTCAAGTGTCAAAATCAGAATATAACAACACCATAGAACAAGAGGGATAAATACCAAAGATGCCACTTATAAATTAAGTAGGACTGTGCTTAATTTCCATTTTTAACACAAATGAAGGTTTTAATTTTGAAAGTTTTTTTCAACTCCTGATGACCTTGAGGATAAACTAATAATGCTTCAGAGACATGGTTTCATGGGTCCTGCCTAGCCCTGAATATACCTTGTCCACAGACTGGCCTAGTACTCCCCATGCAGCAGGCTGACCTTGAACTCCTGATCTTCCTGTCCTTGTCTCTCATCTTCTGAGGTTAGGGATGTTCTAAATTACTCACACTAATACTTTTTAAAATTACCTTCTGGGATCCACCCATTGGCCTCCAGCATGCAAGGCAAACACAGTATCCTTGGAGTATTTTCTTAGATCAGTTCTTTGCATGTGACACCATATGAATCTGAAATGGATTTTTGATTAAATTAAAAAAGAGCCATATACAAAGATTTAGCCACTAGTTTTATTACAACCTTGATCTCAGACGAACAAGTGAAGTTTCACTTTGTTAATTTCCATTTCCATTTTACTTTGGGAATGAAAAATTTCTAGGACCTGGTTTGTGGGGATGGGACAATGAATTCAAGAGAATGTAGGTAGGGGTTGGGAAAATGAGTTTCCTGTTTCTATGTGTTGCACAAAATCAGGCATTACAAACCATAAAGACATGCAAACGTGGATTTCTCCTCTCGACTACCACCGCAAACACCACCACCACCACCACCACCACCACCACCACCACCACCACCACCACCACCACAACCACCACGCAATAACACCTGTGGGCATACACATATGCACAATTGCACACAGGTGGGTTCTTGAGGGTTAAGGGTCCCACCTTGCCTGGGCCCCGCCCTGCCTGGGTGGGGCTTTCTTGGAAGCCAGGCTTATATATGGGAACTGTGGTCCTCTCCAAACACTCTTGATCAGTCAGTTCTCCTGATCACATCTCTCTCCTAGACCGTCCACAGAGTCTCTTGCAGAAGAAGCTAGACGACAGGTGTCCCTGAAGGAAGACGAATAGTGCACAAGTCCATCAGCTGCATCAGACCTTGTCTGGCAAGTCTGGTCAAGTGCCAAGGCCCCATTGCTACCAGGATGCCAGGAGTTCGGCCCCGCAGCCCCACCGACAACCCGCTGCCCTACAGGGCAGCCCAGCCAGAAGGACCCAGGCCTGCAAAGCGCCACTGCCCTCAGCAGGCACAGGCAGACCTGGAAGCGCCCACTGGGCCGGCCAGCCAGCACCTCACCACCACCATGTTCCTGCCTGCTGGCCTTACTCTCAAACTGCATCTGCAAGGTTTCGACCTGCTGCTGGAGCGCGAGCCGATTCGGTCATGACAGTGATACTCCCTGGACACACCATCATCGTGGTGCCCGAGCATCTCCAGGACTCCTACCAGCCTGGACAGCCTGGCTTCTTGCCAGCCAGCCAGCAGGAGGCTGCTCTCCTGGAAATGCCCCAGGACCACCAGGTCATCCTCCAGCGGGAATCCTCCAGCACATGTGTAGCAGACACCCAAGGCTGGAGAAACCCGCCTATCCCAGAGGAAGACAATCAAGGAGGTTTAGGCGACTTCCTGAGGCCTATGCCGTGGATGAATGCTCCAGCCGGCATGGTCCCTGCGATGCTTCTCCCCTTCACCGGGATGTCAAGCCCCTTGTTCCCGGGCCAAGTGCCATGTTCCTGGGGCCCATCAGCCTCTCCTGGTGCAGAGAGATATGCTCCCAGCACCATCTGGAGCCTCAAAGGGAGCATGCTGTGGCCTCTCCCCAGCTCACCACTGCAGCCTCTCCCTCCATCTCCTCCTCCTCCTCCTCCTCCTCCAAGTTACCAGGCACAGGACCCTCAGAGTAGGCAGAAGCTCTGGCGCCCTTGGTGCAAGGCCCGGAGGCGTCTCTTCTAGGAAAGAAAGGACTGCTCTCTGGACACACAGCACCCTGGACACTCACCTGGCTGCCCTATGGATTCCGTGCCCTGGAGACACCAAACAACCCAACATCGAGCCTGTCTCCACACGGGTGCTTTTTGCAGCCCACTAGCTTCACAAAGAATGGAGACACTAGATCTCACCGCTGAGGTCAAAACCTGCTTGCCAGTTGAAGGCTTCATCTCAGAACCTTCCAGATCCCCCTCATTTGCATGGCTGGATCCATGGACAGAGACTCTCAGTGTCCCCTATTTCAACGGAACCAAGAGTACTGGGTTTGCTACGCTGCCACTGTCCTTTCTGTGTTCCTGACTGGATGGAGACTTGGCCTTGCCTTGGCCCTCCTGGACTGTTCAAGCTGCTGCTCCTCCAGGAAGCAACAAATACCCCAGTGGGAGAAGATGGCTCCTACCCTGAGTGTATGATATTCTGTGCTCCTTCACAGCCATCCCCGAACCTTCGGAACAGTCTTTCCTTGTCTATATCCTGAGCACAACCAAGGCTACACAGTGAAACGCCATCTCAGAAGACAAGGCTAACAAAAAACCAACAAAAAGACAGCTACTGAAGGAAGCAGTTGGGGCTGGGGAGCTGGCATGTGCCCTTAGCTCCCAGCCCTGGAAATCCAGAGAGTGCCTAGCAGATCTCTCTGAACCAGAGCTTGCTCTCCAACAAAAACCCCACTTTCATGACTTACTTTTGAAATGCTCTTCTCCAGAGCAAAGTTTGGAATACTTCCAAACTTCACTTAAACACTAATAAAATTTGTGTAACCCAGTATGGGAGGCTGTGTAAAGGAGTTTTTGAGAGAGAGTTGGAGAGAGGGAGAAAGAGAGAAAGAGAGAGAGTGTTTGTGTGTGTGTGTGTGTGTGTGTGTGTGTGTGTTTATGCATTTGAGAAAGGACAATACAAACACAAGCAATCTGGGGGATTGTATGAACACACAAATTGATTGAAAATCAGCCTGCTAATGAAATGGAGGGTCTCACCTTTCCTTGGCCCAACCCAGTATAAATGATTACCAAATGTATCATCTTAAATAAGAAACATATTAAAATGTCAATTGAGGGAAATTGCTTCTGGCTACACATATTAAGAGAAACAGGTATCTTAAAAAATTGAAATAGAAGTTGAACACACAAACAAAGAAATGAATATACAAACACACACACACACACACACACACACACACACACACACAAAATAGCCACTGGAAGAGATGGGTTCAGTCGGAAAGGTAATTTTTAGGTAAGTTATGACAGGACCATCATATTTCACATGAAAAGTGAAATTGAACAACTATCTGGTGGTTTTAATAATCCATTCCATCCAGATATGAGGTTCAATTGTGTTGGGTGTGGTGTCCCATGCTTCCAACAACAGCAGTGAGGACACTGAGAGAAGAATAGGAAGGTTCCAGGTGGACACTGGCCACACTGACCTTTGGTGAACCTGACAGAGAGGTAAGCTGGGAAAGGTAACTTGTGAGACTCTGAGGAGCAACTGTGTGTAGTGATGCACGCCTGTAATCCAGGTGAGGGCAGCTGGATCAGGAGTTGGAGCCCACACACAGCCACACAGGAAGTTCAAGGGCAATGGGGGCTGTAAGGGACAGTGTCAAAGAGATCAAAAATAAAGAGGGACTGGAGAGATGGCTCAGCACTTAGAGTAGTGGATCTCAACCCATGGTGAGAGGCAACCTTGAGGGATTCGAGGTCTCATGTCAGGCATGCTGAAGAGCAAATATTTACAAAATTGTTCATTACAGTAGTAAAATTACAGTTATCAAGTAGCAACAAAAATAAATTCAGGGTTGTGGGTCCTCAATACATGAGGAACTGTTTGAAGGGTCCCAGCATTAGGGCAGTGATGAACCACTCACTTAGAAGGACTGTCTGGTATTGTAGAACCCAGAGGATGGCACTCAACCACCTGTCACACATTTCCAGAAGATCTCTAACACCCTCCTCTCTCCTTGCTCTTCTTTGTCCCAAGTGCATGTAAACTCACAAAGGCCTACAAACTTGCACATAAGCAAATGAAATATAAATAAATAAATAAAGGTTTAACATACAGAATGAAGAGAATCAGAGGATAAGAACTTCTTATACAGGGAGTCTGGTGTCTAGTCTTGTTTGTCATCTTGATGTGTCTGAAAATAACTAAACTCCCAGAGGTCAAATAAACCTGTGAGGGATTTTTCTTGATTGAATCATTTGAGGTGGGAAGTATAGCTGAATATTTTCTGTGTCCCACCCAGTCCACAGACCCTTAGAACCAAGTAAACACACAGAAGTTTATGTGAATTAAAACTGCTCAGTCATTAACTCAGGCTTACTATTGACTACCTCTTACACTTCAATTCAGCCTATTTCTGTTAATATATATGTCATCACATGTTCTGGGACTTTATCTGTATGTCTTAACATGCTGCTTCTTAGACAGCATGCTGGTGTCTTCTGCCTCTTCCTTTCTCTTCCCAGAATTTTCCTTTTCTGCTCATCACACCTTACTTCTTGTCTGGCTACTGACTAATCAGCATTTTTTTTTTTTAATCAACCATTCAGAGCAATGTAGATTCACAGCATACAAAACATCCCACAATATGGACGACCCAATCTGAATCTGGTCTTTAGTGGTGGAAAGATTCCCAGTATAGGTAGAGAAGAAAGGTGTTGGTACATGCACCCCAGCCTTTGGGAGGTAGAGACAGTCAATCTGAAATCCAAGGTTATCCTCACTGCATAGTGTGTTTTGGGCCAGTTGGGGTGGGTACATGACAGAAATTTTTCATTTCTGAAAAAGAAATGCTGAAAGTATTTCTAAAGTCCTTAGAGTACTTTGAGGAATAATTAGGAAAAGGAAGGGAGCCAGCAAGAGGAGAGGGTCATGTGACATGAATGAAATCAAAGTCGAGTTTACACGTGTATGAGAATGTCCTTAGGAATCCCAGTAGTTTGAATAATTGTTAGGAGGAGGAGAGAAACAGATGGAGGGAAGACTTTTGGGAGAACTTTTCCAAGAAGATCTCTCAGGAGGGCAGACAGAATTATCACATGACTATATTCTTCAGAGTTTTCCAATGCATATCCATCCAGTCATGTAGTAGATTCGTTGACATACTATTTAAAGGTAAGACACATCAATGGCCAGAGAGTGTGGTGCATGCCATTAATCTCAGAACTTGGGAAGCTGAGTCATAGGGATTTCTGTAGGTTCCAGGCAGCCTGGTCTACAGAGCAAGATCCAGGACAGGCAGCAGGCTACACAAGAGAAACCCTGACTCAAAAACCAAAATAATAATAATAATAATAATAATAATAATTATAATAATTTAAAAATAAAAATTGAAAAAAAAGGAAAGAAAGAGAAAAAAAAACAAAAAAACATTCAATGGATATGCAAATAAAATGGATGGTACCTCCACCATCAGGATCTTAGCCTACATCTTGAGTAGGGCAGATGGAATACCTCACCCCTGTTCATATAAACAACAAACAGACAGACAGACAATAACCAAAACAGGCCAAAAGGGCTGGGCTTGCTCTTAGCTCTAGTGTTTGTCTGCATGTATGAGCATGAGTTCCTCCAATAGTGAGGGTAAAGAGAGAGGAGAGGGGGAAGAAGAGAAAGAGAGAGTCATAAATAGTAAAAGTGGTTTCAAGTGTCAAAATCAGAATATAACAAAACATAGAAACAAGAGGGATAAATACCAAAGATGCCACTTATAAATTAAGTAGGATGTGCTTAATTTCCATTTTTAACACAAATGAAGGTTTTAATTTTGAAAGTTTTTTTTCAACCTGATGACCTTGAGGATAAACTAATAATGCTTCAGAGACATGGTTTCCATGGGTCCTGCCTAGCCCTGAATATACCTTGTCACAGACTGGCCTAAGTACTCCCCATGCAGCAGGCTGA